>NC_031965.2:23984210-24161710 GCF_001858045.2 Oreochromis niloticus | reverse complement strand
ATGATTATTTTATCTGCTGCTTGTCAGCTATTTTGACAAGTCAGCCTAAATAAATGTTTGTATTCCAGGTGAACTTGATGATGAATTTGGAAGGTAGTGACTTGCTGGCAGAGAAGGCAGATCGCCGGGAGTTTGTGAGCTTGTTGAAGAAGATGCTGTTGATTGATGCAGAAGACAGGATTGCCCCCGCTGAAGCTCTCAGCCATCCGTTTGTGACGATGCAGCACCTGCTTGATTTTCCACATAGCAAGCAGTGAGTTACCGTTGCCTCATATTGTGGAACTGGTGTAATTTTGACCTTCCTATATAACTTGTACTCCCCATGTCTCTGTCTTCAGTGTGAAGTCATGTTTCCACATCATGGATGTTTGCTGGACTCGTCCCAGTGCATATGAGGCCGCAAACCGAAACAAAGGGCCTTTGATCAGGCCTGTAACTACAACCGCTGCTGCCTCAGCCAATCACCCTTTCAGCAAGATGACTGCTGTCCATCCTCAAGTAAGTTGGTTTTGATTCTTTTTACACACAGTAATTATTGCATCCAGAAATTAAAATATTCAAAAACAAAGTTTTGTTTCCTGAATGATGGAATAATCCCACATGATGTGAATTAATAATAATATGCTTTGTTTTTGTGCTTCTGTGAAGAGTAATTGTACAGACCTTGCTTTTATTGCTTTTTTGTGTACTGACTTGTCCGTCTTATTGCGTCCTCACACTGCTGTCATGGCAACAAAAACACGTCATGTTTCTGAGGTCATGGCAACAGTGCAAATCAGTGTTGTTGCTGAGGAGAAAAGAGCAACTGACCCTTTTTTGGGTTTTGGATCTTTATAATGCAAAACAACTCAGTTTATTCAACATGCACTGACAATGAACGTGACTAATAGTGACATACATGCATACATACATTACCTGAATAACAATGTAATGGTGACATAGGTAACTATTAGTACACGTGAAGATCACATTATGTCTCTCTCATTCCAAATCAGAACTAAAACCGGATAAGAGTACCAGATGGCATTTATTGAACGATAAAACTGATGCACTGTCATTTCTGTTATGTTTATGGGCCGCTATAAAAGAAAGTCAATGTTTATCATTCAGGATGCGGTGGCTTTCTTAGCATTACCGATTTGAAAGGCTGCTTTGCGTTTACAGTCATGTGTGCGGGGGCTGGGATACATGCAGGAGCTGTAGCAAGCTGTATAGACCTAGTTGTTGTTAGCCAATAAATGTGATTATACCCAGGCACGAGAGAAGCATTAGTAGGGAAGCAAAGGAACATGCTCAACTGTTTACCCCTCAGGCCAGTCAATTCTTGAGCATGTTCATAGCAAAAGGTGTCTTACAACAGGGAATATCAACAGCTTAAGAGCATACCCTTTAAGCTTAGTGACTTTCATTTCTTCAAGGACTGCATTAGTACAAAAGTGGACCTTGAACCTATTTTGATTCGGCAACTTAGGAAATTCTGTGTGATACGGGTTTCAGGCGGGCCTACACCTTGTGAACCATTATCTGTAGACTTATATACTACTGTTAAGCCAAAAGTTAACTGACTACCCAATAATTTCTGTATTTTGATATATGTTTCTGATCTCTCTCATCTGGGGGAAAAAAAATGCTGCTGGCATGTTGCCATCTGCTGGCTCTTCAGTGCTACTGATCGTAATTACAATAAATCTGAAAAATGCCATTATCCCCTTTTTATTATTGTTTTTTTTCCTCTAGGGGTTAGCTCCATCAGCGGCCTCAGTAATGCACCCTGGCATACCACTGCAGACAGGAAGTGGTCAGTTTGGATGCAATGAATCATTTCAGCAGGCTCTCATTTTATGTCCCCCAACCATTCAAGGTAGGACATGTAAAACTTTATTTAATTTATTTGTCATGCTTTCATTCATTCTTATATTTATTTGTCACTCTCCTTTTTGTGGATAGGCTTAACATAGACATTTTCTATTACCTCCCCCAGCAGGAATCCCCCCCAACACAGCTAAACCAGCAGGTTACTCTGTTCGAATGGAGGCCTCTGTGCCACTAGTCACACAAGCACCCTCGATCCAGCCCATACAAATCAGACCTGGAGTCATCACACAGGTAAGGAGGCACTTAAAATGAGGGAATATGTACTGATATGAAATGTTAGCTTGAGGTGATTAGTGTGCTTAAATCAATGAAATGTTTTTCATTTAATATATATTAATTACTTTTTGGTAGTCATTTAAAAGGGGAGAAATGACCATGTGCGAAAGAAGTTCATATTTGACCTTTAATGTACAACCTGATGAAAGTAAATTCTGCAATGATGCAACTTTGCTTCTCTGCACTCCAACAGTCTTGGTCAGCTCGTGCACAGCAAATCTTGGTGCCCACTTGGCAGCAGGTGACATCGGTGCCCCCACCACCAACCACTATGGCGTCTGACACAGTGGCTGGCTCACAGAGATTGGGTGACTGGGGGTAAGACATGCATCTATTTCAGGAGGTTACACTACACCGTCTTCCTGATGTGTCATCCATATCATTTCCCGTCTGTATTTATAGTTCCATCGCATATTATAAAAATTATTGATGCTTAATTATCTTTAGTTTCCGTGTGGTAGGAATGGACATGCTGTTCTCATGCTGCGTGCCTGCTCCACTGAATGTTAACGATCTATGAGTCATAAGCTGCATTTGTGCCGCAGGAAGTTTCCTGAGGGACCACAAACCTTTGTCAAAACTCTGTGTTATTCCACCACAGGAATTCCAGTTTATAATAAGTTCTGGGGAAGTGTGTGTGTGTGCGCGTGTGTGTTTTTGTGTGTGTGTCTTGCAGCACCAAACATTTATTTGAACCAGACTGCCTTGGTCATCGCACATTCAGTCTTCATAATAGCTCATAAAACATGTTTCAACTCTAACATTTTTGCCTTTTTGAGTCGCCATTTGCAAAGTGGTGGATAGAATTTGTCTAATCTTTGTCATGGCAGTCCAGACATCCAACAGTCCAAAGCAAGCTTTTAGTTCCTTGAAAAAAATCACTAAAGCTTCTTGAGTACTTTTGGTAGAGATGTAGCTACACCCACCAATTTTATTGAAAGCTGTGCTCAATTTGAGATCTTTGCTTTATTTGCAGGAAAGTGCGTCCCCATGGTAACCATTACAGCTCCATGATTGCACACCCTCAGCCATTCTTAACCAACCAAATGACCATGTCCACCCACCAGCCAATCAACATAGGCATTGCACATGTGGTGTGGCCACAGCCAGCTGCCAACAAGAGAGCCAAGCCCTCTGTGAACAGGTATGATGCATGTTTTTTTGTTTTTCTTCCCTTACGAAATAAGGATGCAAAAACATGAATCTGACAAAGCCTCCTCTGTTCTTTTCTAGGTGCAACATCTCCCAAAACACTAACATCCAAAATTTAGCATGTCAGTCCCCAAAGATGGCCGATACAGCAAAGAATGTGGACGAGGTAGAGGAAGCCAGATGTCCAGAGGAAGGCCACGCTATTGGAGAGGAGCGAAGAACAGAGCCGGTGGAGGAGGAGGATGAGGATGAGAACTGCTGCAAAGTGGAGCCAGACTGTGAGGAGCTTTCAGTTTCACAGGAGCAGAGACAGGCTATGGTGATCACTGACCTCACTAGCCCAACTGTTAGCGTCATCAGTATCAGCAGCGATGAGGAGGAGGGCACGCAAAGACATTCAATTGGAGAGTGAGTATTGACTAGAATGCTCCTCTTCCTAATATCTCTTTAAAACATTCAAATTGAGTGTCTGATTTGATACATCTCTCTGCACACAGGTGTAAGGGGAGTGCAGATTGTGAAGCGTGTCAGAGCACCGTCAGTATGGAGAGAGTCTGTTCTCTCAGCAGTCCAGACAGTACGCTCAGCACCAGTTCTTCTGCCTCAGCTCAGTCCAGCACATCACCCTGCAAACACCCCAACAGGTAAAGTAGGGATAGTAACTTCAGACTGTGCTCGAACAGATGAGATATTGCCTGGTTTTAAAAGTCTCCATTGGACAGATTAGCCCAAATTTTAAAATAGTACAAGGCAACCAAAAGAAGTGTGCAACAGTGAGAGATATTCTGTTTAGCTACCACGCCGTAAGTTGCCTTCTTCATTCTTATTGCAGCATGTCGGACGATGAACAGGAGAGTGGTTGTGACACCGTGGACAGCTCGCCTGCATCACATACCTCTGGCCATAGCAACAGTCCCTTCACAGAAAGGCGCTATATTGCTGACAGCAACCAGAACTGCGAGCCTTGCGTCGCATGTGTTGCCCCGGAGACCGAGCCCAGCAAACCAACAGTTCGTACTGTTGTGGTGCCTCCAATGCGGGTGCAGAACAACAACAATAACAACCCTGCTGTCAGTGAAACTCATGGCAACACAGGTAATGGTTCACATTTGCTGCCAGATTTATACACATGTTCTTACTCTACTTAAAAGGGGGATGACCAGTAGATTAACACACTGATCATTCTAAACTAAAATGATATGGTTAACATGACTATATTCCTTCATTGTGCTCAATTGCTAAGTGTCTGAAGTATACTTAAATATAATTGTTGAGTCAGACAACTTGCAAATCCATGACTAGGTCGCACTAGCTCAAAAGCCTTGTCACCACTGCTGCCGTCTGCTCCACAGGTCACGTGGCCTTGGATTATGTCGTTTTAGTAGGCCACAGAAGTTCTCACAGGTGATTATGGGTTGCGTGCCCTGACATATCTGCTCTGATCGTTGGAGTGGATATGTGTTTGCTGTCAACACTTTTTACTCTGACTCAAGGCTGAGAGACCCTCTGTTTCTGTGTGGATTTGCATTTCTTGAATCTGCATAAGGCATGTGCAATTGCCCCAAAGATATCAGTCAGTATTTCTTTATTGGTGCTAGACTGGAGTTACACATGCTGTATGTAGACTTTATAACAGTTGTGGTAAGTGGGACCACAGGCAACAACTGTCATTTAAGATCTGCCTTTTTTATAAATAAGACCTGTTATATGTAAATCCTTAGAAAATCATACAGATTCATATTACCCTCATGTCTCCAACCTCCAAACTATTACAACTAAAGGCACACATAAAAGGGCACAGCTTCCTATTCTAAGGCTGCCGTGTCTATTTTTAGCTGATGGTCTGACCCCCACTATAAGCTCTATGAACAAGCTTAGTTACAAACTCCTCCCTGATTCCCAAAACATATCTATTTATAATCATCTAAATGAAAGAACAGATATAACTATGTTTAACGGTTTGGAACTGATCAAGCACAGCTGAAATCACCAATAAGCCTTCAGAGCCTCCTGCCACAAATGTTGCCATTTCTCTGGATGTAGTTGGATCTCTGGCTCAATCTTGTTTGCCTGTTATTTACAATCTAATATTGTTAGTAGGACACTGTGTTGTTTGTGTTTATAAGCGTCATTTCAGTCTTTCCGTGTTCTCTTCTGTGCCCCTTTTCACATGACCTGCTTCCTCAGGCTTAGAGTCTTCATGCCAGTCCAAAGGGCGCAGTTTTCCTGGGCGGCAACATCATCACTCCACTCCCCTCCTCAACAGGCCTCAGAAAATTACCCCTGCATTCCAGCCCCAGCAACAGCAGCCTATTGGCTTTGGGCAGGTAGGCACATGCAGTCGCATACCGTGAACGTAAATAAAGATACTAGTACAAGTAAACTTCTTAAAAAAAATAAAATTATATCTGCCTCATCAGGTAACATTCACTAAAAAATTATTTGCACAAATTTGAGATTTTGAGAACAACAATTTTGACATAAGAAACTTGTCCTGAAAGGGCAAAATATGTTTCTTCTTCAAAAGAAGTCTGAACAAAAGCATAAAAACTTGGTTTTAGCTCCAGGCAGAAATAATCCTGGTTTCGACAGTGTGTCTTTATGAACGTAATGGCTGTTGCTTGTAGAACGCCTCATCTTATAATTTTTCAAGTCTTTTTCTGGAATGTGAAGCAGCAGTGGTAACTTGTAAAATAACATGATATTATTAAAGTATTAGATGTACTTGTGACTACACTCACTACAGTTTAATGTGTGATAAAGAGCACAACATTTGAATTTCAAATATTTCCTTTTTGAGGTAGTGCAGCAGTCAAGTTCATACTGTAAGTGGAACTTCTCTGGGAGGAGCAACATCATAGCAGTGCTCCCAAATGGTGTCAGATGATTTAAGTTTCCAAATGTTTTTAAAGATGAAGGTATTTTACTTTGATACTGTTCATTTACTCTTATGTGCATTGGTGCACAAGCAGATGATGCCGCTGTCGGTGACTGATAACATGGAAGATGTTTCCATGCAAGCGCATGGAAACATCAGCAGCTAGTGGCTCGTAAAGACTCACTCGGTACCGATGAATCGTCATTGAATGTGAAATGTTTTTGTTCTTTGCTCCTTCAGGTGCAACATTTCAGTTCCTGCCATCAGGAATGGAACGGCAACTTTTCCCACCGGAGACCACAGGCCTACATCCCTCCCACCATGCATGGGCACACTTTCACTCTCTCCCACAGCAGCCCAAACCACACTACGGGCCCCCATCCTCACCTTGGAGGACACCCGCACTCCCAGCCCACCATACTGTCTTACCCTCCATCTGGTCCTCTGGTCACAGCTGCACCTGTGGCCCACCTCCTGGCTTCTCCTGGGGCCTCCCGCCCCGTCCTTCAGCCAACCTACAGCATCTCCCATCCGGCAGGCATTGTGCATCAAGTCGCAGTAGGCATCAACCCCCGGCTGCTACCCTCCCCCACCTTGCACCCCCAGGGCCAGTTCAAGCCCCTCTTTCCCCCGCACTCCTACATTGCCTCTCCCGCCTACGGCAGTTTCCCTCTCAGCCCTACCAAAATAAACCAGTACCCTTACATCTGAGCATGGCTGCTCAGGTACCCTTCATACCACCTGAGGGCTAAGTGAGCAGGGCGAAATATATCTTTAACCACAAACAACATGGTTTTATTTCTGAAAAACCATGGCACAACCACAGAGAAAGCAAACTATTTTTTGAATCATGTAGACTTGAGTGTAATTGAACTTCAAGCTTTAAAAAACAAAAAACCAAAAAAAGAGTTCCAATGGTAGAGATGATTTGGCAAAAATTAAGAAGGAAGTAATGTATGAATGACTGAATGAAAGAATGAATGAATAGTTAAACTCACACTTAATGTGTTTTGCACATTTGATATATCTTTGCATTGGATCTTCTACGAATACTCCTCAAGACAGGTGAATAATTGGGGTGTTGTTGAATAGTTAGACTTTGCACCCCTGATCCCAGCTATTTTTCTATATTGCCTTCTTATGTGTGTGCAAGACACATTCATCTTTGTAAAGCCATCCCAGTCTCTAGCTCTAGATTGACAGATGCACATGTCGTCCACAGTGTACGTCGTACTGCGTTTGAAGTATTTGTACCTTTTCGGTGTCTTTTGGTGTTTAGCAATGTCAAGTCAATTAACCGAATTAAATAGGGTTGTTCCTCACGCTGCATGTGGTCTTGCATGAGCAAAAATGTAAACGGAAAGATGCATAGACGTTGCTCTTATTGTTTGTGTCACAAGACTCGCTGCATTGTATAACTGTCCCCAGCCATAGTGCCTTACATATTTGAGGTTGTTAATGTTACTACTTATATATGACTATATACATGAATATTAATGTACTGGACTGCAGCACTTGAAATTCCAATCAGTCGATGCATCCTATGTGTGAGTGTATATATATGCACATGTGTATATGTCCATGCATAGCCTGCATGGATGTGATGTATCGCGGATAGCGGTGCTTATTTTTTGGAGTCTGTGTATATTTCAGCGTGTAGTGAGTTAATTTTTTTTTCTTCTGTTCTTTCAAGTAGAGCAGCGTGCTTTGCTGTTGCAAATGCCTGCTGTTTCATTCAGTTCATTTTATTCTTTTTTTTCCTTCTCATTCTCCAGTTCCCGAATGAACTAGTGTACAAAGTGCAAGTACTGAGTATTGCTTAATATTTGATAATCACTTTCTATTCAGTGAAACTCTTACTACTAACAGTATTTGTACTGTTTGAAACTGCAATACAATCTAAATAGTCGTTGATTATTCTTCATTTTTCATCTTCGTATTTTCGTTTTTGAGTGTTTTCACTTTGTTTTTTGTTTTTGTTTTTTTTAGATGTTTAGAAGTGTGGTGGGCATGGCTTTGTTTAGGTAAAGAAAAAATGCAAATTAATTCATGGTATGGAATCTTCTAAGCCTGAGCAAACCATGCAGTATTTGATATACACACATATATGGACATATATTATAGAGCTAGACTATTTAGTACAGATGCTTGATAAGGTGTGAGTTAATTGTGTGCAATTCTCTCATTTATGCATGTGTGACAAAGTTAACTTTTTCACTTTACATTATACCATTTGTTAAAGGCTTACGGCTTATCGGTGTCAACTGCTTATTTTATACATTCCGTCAGGGAGGATATATATACATATATAAGACGGTAGCACCAGTCTATATATATGTAGATATGCTGCGTGTGTGCGTTTTTGTTCTATTTTCTTTTGTTTATTTTACTAGTTACGTGTGTAGTTTTTTTTTTTTGTTGTTTTTTTTTTTTTTGTCGTCTTTTTATTTTCAAATGAAGTTGCTTGTGCAGCACCAAAGACTGTAATTCATTTCTTGAGCAAGGTAGCTATTCTGTTTGCATAGACCTCAGTTGTACTGTAGTTGTAGAATGGGGTTAAATTAAAACAAAAAAAAGTTGTATTTAAAAAAACAAAACAAATAAAAAAAAAACAGCTGAGGTTTTGTCTAGCTTATTGGGCAATTAATAAGTCGTATCATTTCTTTCTTGAATGTATCATAGATAAGCTGCTATATGATTGCCACTTCAATAGCTGTGAAATTAGGTGATTTCTCTCTGAGTTTAAACCTAGCGTTGCTATTTTTGTATAGGTCCCTAATTATCTGAAATAGAAGTGGTTTTGATTTTTGTGTTTTGCGTTCATATTTGAAGTGTCATTGTAACTACTGTATTGCTGATGATGAACATTAGTTGCATTTGTCGTTTCTCGGGGTGCGTGTTTTTTGCATCAGTATTTTATCCTTATTAACCTTTTGGGCTCGTCACTGCATATAAATGATGTATCGATGTAACTTAATTTTTGTATGTTTTCATATTGACGTTTTGTACACATCTGAAGCTGTAGCTTGCAGGATTGAGTTAACTTTTTTATTGTGCGTAAACGGTGTGCTACCAGTACTCTCGTGGGTTATGAGGGCACTGCGAGGGGGGGAAAAAGAAAACAAAAACATTGTGTTCCATTGGAAAACTTCTGTGTTGTTTCCACCAGTCACACACAAACGCACTTGCCACTAAGCACTTATAGAGGTAGGGAGGCTTGTAAGGGTTTGGGTGATTAGACTGTAAGAGAGAAATTTAGCCCAATTTTTCTGTTCTAAAATGACGTTTTCTGACTTGTTTTTATTGTTAAATTGGTTTGATCAAAGTATTTATTGCAGCCCTTTTATCTGTTCAATGTTATATCTGGCTAGGATATCAGTTTCACAGTTTGATATTATAAACTGCCTTGAGTTCAGATCGCTCTCCCCTTTATGAGTGTCTAATATCAAAACGATGTTTTGTCGGTGCGAAACAGTTACCGTTGTGATATGTCCTTTCTTGAAATTGAGACAGTGTGAGCAGCACTGTTTATGTGCCTTGAGATTCAGAAAGTGAGAATTCATGCTGGTGATTTCTTCCCGATTTATTTGAGGAAGGCGTAGAATTCAGTAACAGTTCCCTACAGTGTAGAATGGACAAGTTTTTAGCAGACATTTGACCAAGAGTTTAAAGAGGAAAGTAAGAAAAACAAGAAGCAGAGAATAAAAACAACTCAAAGTAGGACTTCATCGTAGTGAGTCTTCTGATCAGCTTATACACATGAACAGCGTAGTGGTGGTTCTCCGCTTGTTTCAGACAGTCGCCACGTAAAACCTCTCTGATTAATACACACATGCGTGCGCTTTGAATGATGCCACACTCACTCAATGGTCTTTGGATAGTCACTCTGGCTGAACAGCAGATGCAATACTTTACATTGTGCGGTCATTGCACCACCAAGTGTTCTTAGATAATCTCCATGCTTTACATTACCTTGCATGTACACCTTAGATGCTTCACTTTGTCTGCCTAGAAGCTGACTGCCTAGAGCAGCGCTCCTATCATGCAAGCTGAAGCTGAGTGGGAGTAACCAGAGCACGGCTGACAACACTGGCCTTTTAAAAATCAGAAGCTATGCTTTATATCCAGCAAGAGTATATCTGGGCGTTTTTGTTCTGCGTTCTGGACGAAAAGAGCTCTGTCGAGGAGGTTGTCATCTTCTCTGTCAGTCATGAGTGCAATACTCCACATTTCGACACTGACATTGATATGGTTGTATGTTTTTTTTTGTTTTTTTAATAGCTTTTGTCTGACTTGTATGCTTTACTGATCATACTCAAATATCCCTTTGGGAAAGAAAGCTTATGATGACAAGGCATGGACTTGGCAGATTAGTGCTTGAAATAGTTCCCCCAATAATAAGCATGTGAAATGTAATCTGTGTTTTGATTCCTTCAAAGGTATTCACCAGCAATGCGCCTGCATAAACTCTCCCGTACTTGTTTAGGAAAAGAATGGATGCAAGAGGAGAGAAATGTTAAAACTGTTTTTAATTTTCCACAAGATTGACACCTTGATTTCTTTTCTTTTCTTTTTTTTGAGGATTCATGTAACATTTAACAGATAAAACAGTCATTTGTAAAATTACTTCTATTAATGTTATGACTTTGATATGGAAAAAAAAAAATCCTCTGCTGCGGTATTATCCTTTAGAGATCTTAATTCAGGGTGTGTATTAGTCTAATTGCGCTACTGTGTAACTGTTTGATTTTAATATGAGATTTGTTTTACTCAAGCTCTTATTTTCAGTTTTCTGGTCACCTGTATCAATTTCAGAGTTAATTCACACTGCAAGTTATGGAATCATCTGTTTGGATTGCTCATCAATTAGACTTGATAATGAAATCTGAACTGTTACTGTTTTAATACCTGTAGATTTTTTTGTGGCTTTTATTTCCTCCTGTTTTTGGTTCGTTTGCTTTTTTAATTTTGTGCTACACTAGTTTGCCATGTAGCAATTGCACTGTGCAATATTTACAGTATGAGGACTGGGAAAACTAACTCTATGGATGTGATGTCTCTTTACAGTTTGCGATAGTGTTTCCTCTCTAGTTCTCAGTGATTTAGGTGTGACCAAGCCTTCTCTACTTTGTCACATTAAGCGGGTTTTCCAGGTGACTCTTTTGGTGAGTGTCAAAATAAGACTTTATGGTGTATTATTGTTAAGATTCACTTTGAATTAAAAAAAAAAAATCTATTGATGCAGTTCTTTCTGATTTGGTCTGTTCATTCACATTTATGCAGGACCTTTTATAAGTAATATAAACGATAGGACACATTGGACTCATTTCTATTTGTTTTAGTGTGTGAATGGCAGGAAAATTAGAGTTTGTAAGGTAGTATCTTTACATTTATTGTCAAAAACAAAAAAAACTATCCCTTTAGAATTGTTTCAGGAGAAAACTGCTCAATTATCAGACACGAGAACCTGGAATCAGACGAAAAAAGAGTTTTCTGTCAGTTAATCTGTTTCATTTAATCTCCAAACATGAATATGTTCGGATGAAACTGAAATTTGAACCTGAACACAATAAACTGCACCTACTGAAGAAGATTGTGTGCTGTGATTGAAAGCTCCAAATCACAACAACAGTTGCCCCAATGGGCTTTATATTGTAAGGTAAACACCCTTCATACAGAGAAACCCAACAATCATATTAGCCCTTATGAGTAAGTGCTTTGGTGACACTGGGAAGGAAGAACTCCCTTTTCTAACAAGAAGATGCCTCCGGCAGAACCAGGGTCTGTGAGGGGAAGCCACCTGCTGCGACCGGTTGGGAGTGAGGACAGGAGGACCGGACAAAAGACACAGTGTGAAAGAGTAAATAAGATGAATAATGGCTAATGATTAAATGCAGAGTGGTGTATAAACACAGTGATAAAACGTTAATAAGAAGAAAGCCCCCAGCAGCCTAGATCTACTGCAGCGTCACTAAAGGGGAGGATTCAGGGTCACCTGATCCAGTCCTAACTATATGCTTAAAATCTATATTTTTGATTATATTATAAATTATGAATAAATTATCTATTATATTTTAAATTAAAAATCAACAGCTGACATCTGGAGAAACTCATAGGAGGTATAAACGGGAGGGTATACGTCAAAAGGAGGAAAAACATCGACGGCAGAAAAGTGTCTCCTGAATTAAAACCTGGAGCTTGTTCCACACATTCTTAAATCCGAAACGCGACTGAGCACAATTCTGATTTTTCGAAAAATTTCAAATGATTATGATTGCTAAATTACCTCAACCGCAAAGACGTGTTAATTTTCAAATGAGGTTCTTTTGGTAAAAATCTTGTTCAGCGGGCTTTGGTGTTGACGACCTGCTGTGTTTTCTGGGTCTGGCCTGCCATCCTGTGGACATCAAGAGGTACAACAGACATTATCCGCACAATTAGGTATTCATGCATTAATTACGGCAACCATTAAGAAAGACAATGTACGTGTTAATGGACTACTGTCACGTGATTATTATCGTTTTTAATATCAACCCCACATGTAAGAGCGCAAAGAAGACCTCCCATCATTTTTTTTTTTTTTTAACCAGCTCCACATAGAAATCTATCTGATTCTTAACGAGTTACCGCCAGCAGAGGTCGTCCTGCCCTCTCGTTTCCATTTATACTTCCTCACTACAATTAACAGTGAGGTTAATTCGCCCAGTTTG
Source organism: Oreochromis niloticus (assembly GCF_001858045.2). NCBI lineage: Eukaryota > Metazoa > Chordata > Actinopteri > Cichliformes > Cichlidae > Oreochromis > Oreochromis niloticus. The sequence continues at coordinate 24,148,819 of NC_031965.2, read as the reverse complement.
GCCAGGAAGGTGGCACACTTCAAAATCATCCAGCCTCAATCAATCAGCGGTAGGCTGGCCTTTCTTTCGTGACTGAATGTTGCCTGTGCGCAAGTAAATGCCTGCCATCCACCTGGACCAGGTCTGGATGTGGCACTTCACCGCCAACAGCTAAATGTCAAACCTTTGGCAAAGTGCGCGCGCCGCCCTGCGCCACACGGTGATGATGGGTGGACCGAGCGGAGAGGGGCGATAGGGCACATTTCTTAATTTCCCTTCAGCGCCGCTTCCCCCACCATCCAGACCTGGACACGCGACGAGACCGCGGGACGGCCCTGTTTCCCGTTCACACAGCGATCCAATGTATTATTCACGAGCGAAACTTCAGCAACTTGTCCACTGGATATGGCTCCCGGTTTGAGGAGTGGGCGGACAGGTCACCCCAGAGTGGCGGGAACCGGCGGGGCAGACCCCGGTGGGTGCTCGCCGCAGCGGACGGATGCAGGAGGAGAGGGGAGGTGTTTGAGGACCAGGTTGCGAGTCGGAGCAGCGGGGATGCTTGCAAACTGTCTGCTGTCTGTAGCAGTGCTTTTACTTCTTGTCCGGTGCTCTTTGGCCGCAGAGGGTAAGCACGCGCCGTCGCGCTATCTGCTCCAACATGCCGTGGCAGAGTGTGATTTTTATGCGTTCACATTTTTCACATCTAGGCTGTGACATCTGCTGTGGAAGAATGAGAACATGCTGAATGGAAAATGGATCTTTTGTTTAACACGGGCAGCGTTTTGTAATCCGCTGCTGGGTGCGTGATTCACGGGCTGTGTGGATGCAGCTGTGGTCTGCTCAACAGCTTTCTAAATCATTTTTAGGAAAGGAAATGAAAACTTCTATCCTTTAGCCATGAATCCAAATCTCTACAGTGTGATACGCTGTTGGGCTTCTGCAATGAATGAGATTAGGGAGTATTTTCAAAAGACCCTGGACAAGGTCTCTTATAATCGGCACTGCCACGAGATGATATTTTAGGGATGCTGTTGATTCTGGTCTACTCGGGGTTTGCTCATATGTGATGTAACGCTCACCTGAGCCTGAAGCCTTTGTCTCACTGATCAGATTGCACTGCACAGAGCTCAGAGCTCAGTTTCTCCTCAGGATGAGCAATCTCATCCTTAACGTTGTCTCCCAATTCAACTTCACTTCCCGATTGTTCCTTTGATGGCATTTTATTTGTGTTGCATTTCAATGACAGAGGCTATTAAACCCCATTATTACAGTTAGTAACGAGCTTCAATGAGTTATTCTGGGAATGCAGTGCAGTGCGGTCACAGGACAGTGTTTCAGAGCATCTGGGTCAGCACTAATGACACACATACTGCTGCCCACTGTAGGTCTGTTTGTCTCCTCTGGCATGTGAGGCAGCTGGGGTAAGGTTGGCCGACTTAGCTGCCCTTCAGCCATCACCGTTTGCAGGGAAAAGTGCTTGAAACAAAAGAACAAGACCGTCAGTTTCTTCATGTGCACTGCCTCGGCTGCACAGGTGTCTTTGAAATTGTGTGTCCACGAGTGAAAACAGAACAGACACAAGGTGTTCTTTGTAGGACCTAAAGTGAGAGTGGCTCCTTCAGCCCTTTCCAGTCTGCATACTGTGATGTAGTGGTGGCTGTAGTCTCACCTCTGCTGATGCACTGCTACAGTAGCAGTCTCCTCCTCCTCCATCCCACCACCTTCTCCTTTTCACAGTCAGCACATCCATTCTTAAACACATGAACACAGCAGCAGCACCTGAGTTGTACAGACAGAAGTGCATTTTCTACAGTAAATAAGTGATTTTTTTCGCATTTATCTGTGCGCTGTCTTTTAGGCAGCATCAGTGGAAGCTGCACTCTTTCCTCCAAAACATGATTCCACCTTTTCTCACATTTGATTCAGTCGATGAGAGTATGTACACCACATAAAGTTTAATTGACAGATTGTTGTATTTAAGTGTCCAACAAAGGACATAAAACATTCCTTTTATGAGCTAATAGCAAAAAAAAAAGAAAGACAGAAAGAAGGAAAGCAATAAAATACAAATAAAAATGCATAATACTATTACATAATGGATATAAAGTACAAAATAATTACACAGAAACTTGAACACTGCAGTCTTCTATAAATTAATTCATGCAACATTGACTGGGGTCCATTATGTTTTCTCCAATTATCCTTGAGATGTAATGGGAAACGATGGGAATACTGATGCCATTTTTCTTTTTCTTTATCCTCTGTGTATCAAGAACAAACCTAGTGGCAAACTAAACTAACAGAGGCACGTCAGACGTTTATAAAATCAGACCTCAGTGTCCAATGAATTCTCTTTTTACCTTAAAAAGGTACGTGAAAGAAGTTTGGAACCTTCAGGACTCCTGAAATTGGATATCTGGTGGTTAGTGGTTATTGCTTAACAGCAGGTTACACAGGGGTTCACACAAGGGTGTGGGGTTCCCCTGTTCTCATGCTCCCTATGCCTATGCTGAAGAGGTTCTGGTGGACTTTCTGATTATATAAAGGAGAGGGGGGGGGGGAGGAAAAACAAAGCCTTCTACAGAGACGAGAGGACGACCGTCTCAGCAGCACTCCAAAAATCAGGCTTTTATGGTAGAGTGGATAAACTGAAGCCACTCTTGAGTAAACATCACCGATGGCCTGCCTGGAGTTTGGGTAGAAGAAAAAGATTTTCTGGTCTTATCAGGAAAACAAAAAAGCCATCAAACTGCAAAGACTTAGAGGTGGCAATTCACAGATGCTTTTCATCCTATCTGACAAACCTTGATAGGAGTGGGTTATGCCTGGGAGATCTGGATAAACTGGCTAAATCCAGTTACCCATAAAGCTCTGTCAAAGTGGCTTTTGCAAAGCTCAGAATTAAGGAATTGTGCATGTTTTTTACTGAAACATTTCAGTTTTTCATCAGCACACTTTCACCTTATCATTATGGATAAATGTTTGACCTCAGGTATAGAAATTGTCCTCATTATACTGTGCAAGAAACAGCACCGAGCAGCTCATTTTTTAATTTATTTTTTTGCTTAGGATTGCATTTCCCTAAACTAATACCCAATATATATTCTGGTTTAGTGCTATATTTGTGTATACCTTTCTAAGGATTACTAAATAAAAAACACACTTAGTTTTCTGAACTCACTGCTGAACCAGAACAACATGTGGTTTCTATGGTAACACCAATTTTTGACTAACAATGACATTTCCCCTTCAGACCGCTCACCAGTCAGTGTCAATGTGGGATGCTGCGTCAGCGTGTGTGTCTCAAGTAATTTTCCAAGCAAAGATGAAGCTTTTTCCTCATGTTAGATTGTTGTTGAATTAATTCACAGAATCTCGCGCTGGCTTTATTGCTTTCTTATTAACAGTTGCTGAAATTATGCCCGAGGACGTGCAGAAGAGCGAGCTAAGCAAAGGCTTCTGTATTCCTTCCACAATCAACTGACTACTTCTGACGTAAGCTCTGTTTACTCCTGCAAGCACAGCCCGCCCGTTCGCTTATGAGTGCTGACAGCTTGGTTTTGACGCGGGGTTAACCTCATAGACCTCTGAGTATGAGAAGCCATCCCTGAGCTGTTGCCAGTCATCACTTTGTGCTTAGGAATTCATTGAAAGCAGGCATGAAAGTAAGATTGAAAGCCATTTCCTATTTGCAAAACATTCTGGGGGTTTTTTACTCATAAAATGAATGGTAATGTGAATTGAGTGGCTCGTGACACTATCTGTGTGCCTGCGTTTTATAAGTCTTTCTAGCTGTGCAGTTTTCTTTTTTGTGTGCATTTTCTGTTTTCTTGCATCTCGATTAGTCTTTTTGGAGCTGTCAGGATGGTCAGTGTGAGACTAACTTCTACAGCTTCTTTTTTTTTTTTTAAACACCACTCCCTGTTGATTTGGTACACTGTCTACATGGGCTGTGGGTTTTGAGGAGTATATTCAGTTGAGGTTCTAGGCCTATTAACGTCTTGTTAATGATCATGATTGGCTACAACTGGTAGTTTCTCTTTGTCAGCATAAAAAGGATTGACGAATACTCTGAACAATGGCAAAGGCCAAGGAACTCAGTGAACATCTAAGAAGGTCTCTTGAAGCCATTTCTACTACAGGTTACAAGATCATTAGTTTAAATGATGGTATGTAAGTACTTTGTCAACACTTTGCCAAGGACTGGAAGAAGACCCAAACTGTCACCCTCAAATAAGAGCAAGTTGGTTAGGATGTTCATGAGCAATCAATGAACCACCAAGGCTCAAGTCTGCCATAAACTGGAAACTGCTGAAACACCGGTGTCACTGTCCACAGTTTTACATAATCAAGGACTAAGAGGGTGGCGACCAAGAAAGAAGCCACTGATCCAAAAACCCAAATAGTTGATTCTGTTCATCTGGACATTGTGTTTTCACTGGGAGAAACGTTTCGTCACCCATCCAAGTGACTTCTTCAGTCTCAGCTGACTGCAGGTTTCCCCAACCTTATAAGCAGTACGTATGCATAATGACTGAAACTAGCACCACTGACTAACAATGGGCTGTGAAGTCAGTTTCATGATCATTAATAAGCAAATTGTCAGGACCATCGATCAATGAGTACCATTCACATGTACTGAATAGAGGTATATGTTTGGAGGAGTAAAGGTGAAGCTTTGCAAAATAAGAACACTCTAGCAGCTTTTAATCACTGTGGTGATAGCGTCGTGCTTGGGTGCAGTTTTGCCACCAGTGGTGTTGGTACATTGCACAAAATGGAAATGGATGAGGGCTACCTCGAAATTCTTAAACTTCAAATTGTGTCCAAAGCTTGGACACAATTTGGATGTTCCATCAGGACAATAATCCCAAACACATGAAAATGAAGTTTGGAATGGATAAATCAGAGTAACATCAAGCTTCTGGAATGGCCTTTCCAAAGCCACAACCTCAACCCTATTGAAGATTTGCTGGATCTGTGTCAGGAAACCAACCTGTTTAAATGAACTTTAACAATTCTACCAAGAAGAGTGATGAAACATCCAGCCAGAATTATGCCAGAGGTTTGTTGATGGCTAACGAAAGCATTTGGTTGAGTTGCAACATGCAAAGGGACATGTGACCAATTATTAGTGGGGTTGTATATATTTGATCCTGTATATATAATTTTGAGAGAAAATCCAACATAAATTCAAACTTTTGCACCCAATTCTTTTTTTAGTATTTCGTCATGAAAGATGTATGCTAAAAAATCATAATGTCTTTGTGACCAGTTATTAAACTAAAAACTCAATTTATTAAAGCAAAAATGCTATAAAACACACACACAAGAAAAAATTTCATTCTCCATCTGCCGTTTTTTGCAGGCTATGCAGATGTTTTACTGGGAGACAGTGGCACTTTAAAATTATAGGAATGAAATAAATGAAAATGCTGAAAGGATATTGTGAAGTTATCAAAATATATTAATGCTGGCAATCACTCTGAGAACAAAGAACATTTATTGTTATTTATCTCTGCTATAATTCACTCTCTTTCAGACTCTTTCTATCTAATCTTAAAGGGGCATGCCTTTATTTCCCTCCTCTGCCATGCAGGCAGCATTTCTACAACACATAGATGTATTCTGGGAAGGGCAGACTAGCTTCTAATTAGTATCATAGACTATCTGCCTCGCATTGCCCCATGTATAGTTCTGTAAAATCAGGAAGTATTGTTTGTGTAGAGAGCTTTCTGCATGTTTGTCTCCAGTATCTATCTGTACCTATGTGCTTTCTTCCTTTTCCCTCCTGTGTCCTTCTCTATTTTGGCTCTTTGGTTTAGCTTGATGGCAGATGAATGCTTGGCTCTGCTGCTGCTTAAGAAAGGACAGCGTGCCGTCTGATTTATTGGGACACGCTGTATAATACACCACACTGCTCTGCACAAGGCCACTGTTGAGCACACACTGCATAACACTGGACTGCCTTACAAGATGGCCTGATCCTTGAGGAAATGTCAGGAAAGATCAACCTATCTGACGTAATTGTATGAATAGAATCTGTCTGTTTGAATTTAGTGATTATCATATTAGAGGAACTGAAGTTCAAGTGAATTAAATTCAGAGGTTTATGTTAGTGTTTACAGGTACTGCATTCTCGCATAGCTGCTACAGTTATCATGCAGTGGCCGAAGGTGGGCCCAGCTACACAGGTTGTCACCAGACTTCATGTAATAATATAACTGATGAGGATGATGCGTTATTTATCTAAGCCTAGCAAATCAAGAATGGCTAGTAGAATGTGGAAAAGTGACCTAATGAGCTAAAGTACATTCATTCACAATGTCTGGTTTGCCACATGCCTTTAAAACTTATTTAACGTTACATTTAAAGTGGATAGGGCTTTATTAGCTATTTTAGATTAGCATTTCTTGCGTTTGTCACATGCTTGCATTTTAAAGACGTAAAGGATTTAAGATCTTTTGGCTCAAACAAACTAAGTTGGGAACAGACCAAGATTTTGATATATGGGTGTATAAATAGTCGATATAGTTAGAGATGGAGTGATTGAAATCTTTGGTGATGTGTTCAGTGTTTGCATTTACTGATAAATTGTCAATCACATTTAGCTTTTGTGAGATATTGTGAATGGATGGGTCAAAACGCCAAAAACGCTTCCTACTTTCAGATTTGTTGAGAAAATTGCATTATTGCTCACGGAATGATGACCTCAGCGATCAATTTAAAGTCTTTGTCGCTAATTTCAGCAGGTTTTTAATACAATATGATATTTATGCAGGGTATTCCTTAGGATATGGCTACCTTTCCGAAAAAGAAGTCACTCCCATGTCAGTGTGCAGTGTCCTCAGTTTCTGAGCCAGGTAGACCCCTCGGATGTTGACGAGGAAAATTTCTTAACTCATTGCATAAACCATTTATAGTACTCAGCCCTCTCACAGTGTCATGAAAAACGTGCCGCACATGCAAGTTGCAAAAATCAGGAGGCACACGACTTGCCGTAACAACACTAAAGTGTGGCGCGTGCCAGTAGCTGTGTCTTTCATTGGCGTCATCGTTGCCAAAGACAACAATGGCTAGCATGAAGTAGGCATAATACCGTAATTGCAGTTTTTGACCACTAGGGCAAAGAAAAACTTCACAAGCCACCACACAGTGTTGATGCTACCATATCCAACATTCTGCATACTTACGCAAATCAAAATTGGAACTTAAAATGAAATCACTGAAACTGGCTTTCACTAAACAGTTTTTGTGTTTAGCACACCAGTGAGTTGTTGGTTATTGATAAAAAGCTATGTATGATAAAGTTTGTGTAATTTTGATGTAACAAAGAGAGGTTTACATAGTTTAGTGCTTGTTGTTGTTTTGAGTTTATAATTTTGAAAAAGTGTGTGCCAACAACAGTTATTACCAATTACATTGTTGTTCCGTGACCCTGTTTTAGACCAAGAATTCTCACATTCCAACCTATCAAAGGGTTTTCACATTGCCGTGTAAGTCTGAGTATGCTATTCTTTTGTGCGCTTTAATTGGATTATATAGAAATTGGGGCTAGGCTTGGATAATTAATCATCTGTCAGTTTCCAAGAGAACTGGATCATCGTAACATGAGTAGAAGAGCAAACAAATTCTGATTTTAAAATGTAAAAAGGTAGCTGTAGTCTTTTGATTTTTCCCATTAAAAGAGGTTTCTTTTAATCTTATTTTTTAATCTTACAGTTTCCAACCATATAGTGATATACATATCCTCTTATTATTCATAAAAATAGTATTACTTTATCTGTATTAGTTATCAGTTCTTCACACTTCTTATAATCTAGAGTGCAGACCGATTAGAGTCCCCAGGCTGAGGCAGATTAAGGTCGTTTTTGACTCTGGAAAATCACAGTGCCATTGACAGTGTACCATGAATGTTTAGACTCAATTATCATTTACTCTGTTTTTCTTTCTAGCTTCAGTAAAGCAGGCTGAATGTGGAGGCAGCCTACTTTATGTGAAGATGACAGAATCAGTGAAGCATCAAGAGTAAGCTCAGTTCGTGGAGAGCATTAAAGGAGAAATTTTACATTCTAGAAGTCTATCTTTTTAATCAGTAATCCAGTTGTCTTGTGACCTTAAAAACGTGCTCTGACAGGATACAGAGGTGGTTTTAGTGTTCACACTTGACTCATTTGCAGGTGATTTGAAACATTTGCACAAACTGAACTAGAGGCATTCAGTGCTGAAATGTAAGTGATCTGAAGTACAGCGTCGTGTAAAGTATAAAACATGCCATGCATTTTAAACATGTGATGAAATCTACTCACTTGCATGCACATTCATAAATCTTTACTGTAAAATTTGTTAGATTTATCTCCATACCTTCATGCTTTTAACCATGTCACCCACAAAGTCTAAAAATGAAACACGTTGTTCCCCATAGGCTCATTCATTACTGGAATAATCTGAGTGTGTAACTGTCTGAAATAGAAAAGACATTTACACACATTTCTGTTCATCTGTGGAAAAGTTATTCAAGTTCCAGACTTTGTTTCTCTTCATTTTTCATAGATAGCCTTCTCAGGCTTCAGATACTGGTTCATTTGTGCTTGTGTGATTTTTCTAATGTACATCTTAGCACTTTATAACACCCAAAAATGAAACCTTATGATAAATTTTAACATTATGAAGTCATTGTAGTAGTTGCTGATTTAGTTTTTTCTTAATATCAACTGTATTCCATCTTTTTTTGTCTAATTTTAGGTAGAACTATAGTAAAACAAAAGGCCCCATATATTGCACAGGAGAACTTGAACTCAGTAATTAAATAACATTAGTGAATGTCTCAGTTTTTCATCCACCGTCCAAAGAAGCAAACCGAATTACCCATTTAACCGCATGGTGCAGTATGAATGAAATACAGTTAAAAGTGCAACTGTGCTTCTACCTCAGTGTTTCTTTATTTCCTGTGAAACTGCAGCATGTTGTATGATTAACAAAGGCAAAAAAAAAATGTCTCTGCAGGATTAGATTATAATACACACACTACATCTCAGTAATGTTATTGTCAGCAAACTGGCCAATCCTTGACAGTTGATGTTATTAGACAAGTTGTGGATAATAAACATTGTAGTAGAGACGGGGGAGTGTCTGCTATCACATTAAAATATTCACAGAATATCCAATTCAAGAAGAAAGTCTGTAAGCAAAGAAGACAAATAAGTGGAGCTTGGCGTTGATATAAAGAGACGGACACTCTTTGGATTGAGATTCAAACTGATGGAAGAGGGCTGCATTGTTCTGTAACTGAGAAGAGCTTTAAAATTTAAATCATGTATCAAAAATCAGGGCAGTTTGCCTCATTTGTCTTTTCATTTTTATAAAATGAATCAAGACTGATTGCAAAGTGGTGCAGCAAATAGTGGGAATAAATAGGAAAAGATAATATGACAGAGCGATAAGAAAAAATCACCCCACAGTCTAATCTTTACACGCTAACACTTTGAATCATATGACATCAAAATGCACATCAGAAAAATGTCCCCATTTTGATACAGATGTGTCCTATTTCTCATTCTGTAGAAACATCCGTCCTCTTAATAGTATCTGTCTGCCCAACATTAGAGTCTCGAAAATACCTTCAGCATTACAGTTCATGTCAGTGCATGCGCTGTGTAATGTTGGTTAAAAAGATGAAGATTATTAGGATTTGACCTTTCACAGTTCTAATAACATCATCTGTCTACATGTGGTCTACATGCGGTCCACTAGAATAATCTCAATCTTTCCTAATTAAGGAAAACCTTTGAATGATATAGTTAATCTATGGCCCAGATTCATTGAACAATTCTACTTGGGTCAAGTATTGATGGTTATCTGCTATCTAATGGCAGCTGTACTACATATACATATATATACGTGTTGTTCTTAAGGGAAAACTCCCACTTAAATACCTGGGACTCTCCACCATTTGTTTTTTAGAACTGAAGAAGTTTCTCAAATGAGAGCTGAAACTTCTACGGGAAACTTAAAAAGGTCTAGTCACTTTGTTTCCAAGCTCCTTAGATTACCATGACCTGCATGACTGAGTACCTACACAGGCATTATCTGTTCTGTTTCCCCTTTTTCAGTCTCTGTCAGATCTTCATTCAAACAAACCTTCTTTGTCTTGCCTAAATTTTTAATTTACTGACAGTTCAAAAAACAGCCTGTAAAAAGAGTTTATGTCCATAAATTCTATATGCAGTATCTTTTAGATATGAGCATGTCTTATAAGTCCTCTCTGTTCGCATAATTATTCTCGCAATTAACTAGCTTAATTAGATGTTTGTGTTTTTACTGAGCTGAAACAGTCTTACTTAATTACTTCTTAATCATTTGACTACATGTAAGTTTTTTACTTTTTTTTAAAGATGATTTTTAATACAATCTGCAGTATGCAATTTCAGCTGCATTGCAACATGCAACAACAGAGTAAAATAGCGTGCAGTAGACCTAACAGCATATCCTTTTCATAACCAGTTCCTGCGGAAGTGACATAAATAAAACCATTTCCAGAGTGGACACTGAAAACAAAAAAAGGATATTGTTTAATAATGTGTATGTTTAAGAGGCGGGGGTTGCTCCAGTGATAACAGTTTATGCACCCAGCCGGATGTTCACCATTATGATCCTATTATAAATATCTGCAGAATTAGCATGCTCACTGGCTTGTCAGTATTTGTATTTCAGAAGGAACTTAGATAGCCACCATTGCAGTAGCAGCTGCAATGTGACAACCAGTGGCCTTGCGGTGAATTCAGGCTGTAATGGAGGTTTTTGCTTGAGAGCACATCCATCATTCTGCCTGTTGAAGTCAGTGGTGATCCCTTTGTTTGCTTCGACTGTGTGGCATGTCAAGGTTGAGCGTCTACTCGCTGTGATGTGAAGATGAACAGTGTCAGTGTTGTAGCGCAAACATGCATTGGTTGACCCGGAGTTCAGCTGTGGTAAACTGCATGACAGACCAATATCTTTTTTATTATCACTTGCATTCTCTAGTTCATGCTTCAACAGATCATTTTGCGTTTTTTTTCCTTATTAAAAGGCAGCATATGGCCATATGATACTGCTACATTGAGGTGAATTGCCCTGCAGTGCATAACCAAGCCTTTTCCCATTTTGCTACTTGCAGACATTGACAAAACACAGTTAGTAGTTATATTATTTCTGACAGGGCTACTTTAGTCAAAACAGGGCTGTTATTGCATCTGCATATTGCTGTTCTGGGACCTTCCAGCACTTACAACAGGAGAGCAGCAGCAACGCAGGACCTCAGCATAGATCAGAGCACTAATCAGAAATAGTATGAATATTGTAAAGAGGAGCTGGGATGAAAGTGAGGTTGCAAAGCGGCTTGTAGAGGCAAAAGCATCTGTACAAGCATCTTAAATAGCGTCCTCCATATCAGGCTTTCCAATAGAATGTGTAGAAGGCTATGAGATGAAATGTGATAAAACTGTCCAAAAAAGGAAAGCAACATGATGGAAAATAATATATAATTCAACATAATTCAAGTGTTTAGGTTATATTTTAGATGTTGATGCAATTAAATTAAAATCATATCATCACTTTTATAAGGTGTTTTAAGCACATAAAGGCTACAAATGCCTCATTGTAACTCATTCAAAAGTGATTGCTAAGCATCATGATGACATCACAGTTTCTGATATATATAAGAAACTTCGGAGGCATAAGATGCGCCTGTGATTTTGGCCACACAAATCCTGATCATGCAGAAGGGATTTGTGGCAAACAGAGATTTCATGTACTCTAGTGTGAATAAAAAATTCTTCAAAAGTTCAGTGTAAAAATGAGATCTTAATCTAGACTCAACATCTCTTGCATATTCAGATCACATGAAGAAATGTTTTTTATACACTTGTCTGTGAAGGTTCTCAGTCATCCAGGTCATCGTTGTCTCAGCAGCTTGGAAAGAAGCTCCTTACACTTTTATACACTTATTTGCATTTCCTACTCATGTGCATTTGTCTCTGTAACAAGACGACTGGCTCACATGTTCCTCGGTTCAGCTTTGGTTGCCTCTGTGGTAGCAGAAGCAAGATGACCGCCATATTTGCTATTAACAAATTCTTCTTTAGATTTTTATTAAGTATTTTAATAAAGTGCCTCGTCTCTGGAAATACACATTGTCCATTAATAACAGTTGGAAACTTTAATTTCCAAATCCCATAGAATCCCTCCTCAAAACAGAATAAACATGAGCTAGTGACTTTGGGGACTGTTGCTGCAGTAACCCCAGATTATAGAGCATTGTGATTGCATTACATAGATTTGACATTCTTGTGCTTGACTCCAGTGTGGATTTAGAGGGAATCCCAAAGGCTTAACAGGCTTATCCTACCTTGTTATCCCTCATTGTCCTCTTCCCTCCATCATCCACATGCTACAGCTAACCTCTGCAGCCCTGTGGTCAAGAAATGGGATCAGAGTCCACACATCTGCTCTTATAGGTCTTATAGATCACTGATTTGGAAATCGAAAAGATCCATAAGACAGTTCTGGTGTTGTTGCTTTGGGGATATATTATCAGTTCTAGTGTTGTCTACCTTTCTTTAAATTGTTGTTTTCCTTGGCAAATACTCAGTAAATCCAAACCTGACCCAATTATATGAAACAGCATAAATATTTTGGTCTTTGGTTGAGTGGCTTCACCATCCCATGTGTATGGTCAAGTACAAATCTGTGCAGTGTCTTTGTTATGTCACTTAAGAGCCTTGTAAATATTCAGCTTTTGCTTTTGTGTTTATGTTAATACGCTTGAGAGCAAGTTGGTTTGACATGGAAAGCATGAATTATGGCTTCGACAGAATCAGAGTCACCATTACTGCAATTAATTACATTGATGTTAAAACTTCAGAGGCAAGACGGCTTGTCTGACAATTTACCGTGAATGAAGTTGTTTAGGTTAATGAGTATTTATACTATAAACAAATGAGACCTTTTAGAGGTTAATTGTGTTCTTTGGGGATTAGATTTATGCATTAGTCAACTGAAAAACCAGAGAGAAAAGATTTTTGCTTTTAGCACACATGGAGGAAATGCTTAGAAGAGGTTGATGTTTATTCATATACTATTACTTTTTTTCTTTTTAAATATCTGCTTATCCTTTTTCATGCCTTGCAAAACACAATTACTTGCAAAGGCATGCCAAGGGAGGACAGCAGGTTTCAGCATTTAGCAAGATTTGAGATAAATGAACAGAATTCACTGAAAAAATGTAATGAATTTTCCTAAATTGTAACTCCAGGTAATTAAATCATAGAAGCGGAACTGATTTGACTGTAATCTAGACATGTTCAGAAAGTCGGGCCTTTTTGCTACTGGAACAATGAGATACTGTTGTGCTGGTGTTTAGTGCAGGGTATGTAAGATACAGCAGGTAAATTCACTGCTCTGTCACTTTGCAGGACGAGCTTTGACTTCCTCTGAAGACTCTCTGAGGACCCAATTAGATAGTGAGTGCAGAAACTTGTGATCTCCTCTACAGCGATACCAGAATAGAGTAGTAGAGGGTGACACAGGTGACCAAGCTGAACTTTACCTGCTGTGATGTGACGGTCTTTTAAATAGCAGACTGCAGGCTTCAGCTATACTTACAGAGGTCATTCTGCAAGCAGATGCTGATTCTGATATATTTTGTAGATCTATGTGGGGCCTTTTTTGTATTGTTAGCAGGGATGAGGTGAATAGTACATTTATTTAAATATAGTTTTGAATGGGGATGATTAAATCTATTTAATGATATCAACCTTGTAGGCAGCTATTGGCCTGCTGTCAAATAGGATTACATTTAGTTGCTGTTGTTTATCTGTTGTGTGCTGTTGTTAAAAAGCAAATATAATAAAGCTAAAAGGCTTCAAAAATTATTTTTCATTAAGATCTCTTTGTTTCCCCACTCAAAAAAAGGGGGGGGGGGGGGGGTGATAACAACAAAGCAATCAAACAAGAAAATCTTGATTAAATCGATACATTTACTTGTGTTTAAACAGAAGATAAAACTCGGATTAGTTGCCCACATGTTAAATTGTCTATATAAAGAACCAAAATAAATATGAACATAATAATGAACAGATTGTGCAAGTATATAGTATGAAGGGAAAGCTGACTAGTGACTTCACTCCAGTTTAGCAAAAGAGGCCCATGATTTTCTATTTCTATGCTTTTGTTAAGCTTTTAATCTCACACTGTGGGCCATCTAAGGTTGCTTAGAATGGATGGCTGAATGAATGGATGTTCGAAATTAAGTGGTACAACTGCATACCTTAGAAGGAACCTTCATCTTCACTCATATGCAGTCAGCTGCTGTGTCACTATCTGATGACAGCCTGCCATGCCAAATGGCTCCTGTAATCCCAGGCCCTTCATAGCCCCCAGCATGCAGCTAAACTCCCACATTTGTACCCTAGCTTGCTCTGAAATGTATGTTCCCAGGAGATGAACTCTTCAGTTTGATACAATTCCTTCTTCTTAAAAAACAAAACAAACAAAAACTCTGCTTACTGTTATGTTTTTGGTTACTGATAAATCAGTGAAGTCACATTTTTGCAAATAAGACAAGCACACCAACACTAGCTCAGTTACTTTTTACTTTTGGGAAACGAGTCAACTCAAGGTCATGATGACTATAGTTTTTGCAGCCTATACATACTCAAAAATTTGCCATAATATAAAAAAAACATAATGCAATGTAAAAGTAGCAACAAAAACAAGAAAAAAACTAACTAAAATGTAGCCATTCACTACGAACTAGCAGTGGTACAGATGACTGATGTGACTTTATGCCTACTTTTAAAGATCAGATTGTCTGCCTTTTGTTCTCGCAAAACATAAATGGTTTTAAAATGACTATTTCCAAAAAATAAAATTCAATCTGTAATTTCTTTTTTTTCTGAAAGCATTTTTTCTTATTTGCATGTAGAGCTTGGTAGAGTTTGGGTTGAAAGGAGCTTTCTGTTGGCTTGTCTTTTTTTTTTCAGATAACATGAAAAACACAGTTGAAGGTGTAGAAGTGCTGGTGTGTACATTCAATGCTTAATCATTTTAATAGACCACCACCCAATGTAAGGTATTGGTAATGTGAGTGAAAGAGAACACTGTAGGAGTAAGAGAAAATATTCAGTAAGTGGCAGATGTGCAGCTGACAAAATACAGTAAATGGGTGATGCTATCGTATCAATATTGACTAAAATCTCTGAGGAATGTTTCAAGCACTTTTTTGAATCTATGTCACAAAGAATTAAAGCATTTCTGGAGGCAACAGGCATCTAACCTTGTCTTAGATAGGTGTAATTAATGAATTGAAGTGTTTGTACACTGTAATCTGTACAGTAATCAATTCTAAAAGGAAGATGAACAAGATTTGGAGACCGTGAGGAGGACAAACTCCCTTTTTAACAGGAAGAGACCTCACGCAGAAGCAGGGCAGCCACCTGCAACAGCTGGGTGGAAGTTGAGGGAGGAAGAGTCTAGTGGAGGAGTCCAATGCACCATGGGACATCACACAGTGAAATACAGTAATCTAGCCTAGAAGTATCAAATATCTTGAGTAGTTTTTTGTGACAGGATGCTCCTAAATTTTACAGTAGAAGGAAATTGTGTGTTAAAAGAAATATTTAGGTCAAACATTTGTCCTTTCCACTAGTAATGAAGGCATAGGTAAATCTATCAAGAGTAATGTGCTGCGCTTTTTCACGTATTTGCTGAAGCAGCACCTTGATTTCCGAATTTACGTATGGAGCCATAGAAATCAGTTAATTTTGGATTCAGTTACTCTGTTTTTTTGCCAGAGGGTCTGAGCAAGCAGATATATGATCTCTCGTGCGAGAGTGGAGAGAATGTGTCCCCTGTCACCTTCCAAAAGCTTGCGAAAAGCCATGAATTATTGCACTCTGGTGTGTTGTACTAAGCCAGTGCTGGCCGAGACAAACATGGAGACACTCAATAGGAACATTATCCCAATACGCCATATAGTGATGCAGATACTGGGAGGAATTAATTAGTGTTGGGCTAATTAAAGAGTACAATGTAACAGCACTGTTTTAGTCTCTTATAATACCCCAAAGTGAATGTGACCGCTTCTTAAATCGTTTTTTCTTTTACATTTTCCAAATCGATCTTGTGCACCTTTTCGTATCTTCAAAAATCAGGATAACTCATAACGATCAGATTTTTCTAATCTCACAGCATCTAATGTCAAACCTAAATGGGGTGGGTTAAGCTCAGACACGGGGACAAGGACAGCCTTTGTAAGCAGTAATATGAGCGGACAGACTGCAACAACATAAGCCATGACTACAGTGTTCTGAGCTACATCAGGACAGAAGTCAGTGTGTTGACATGTCAGGCTGAAAAAGCTGAAGAGCCTCAGCGTCAGTGGAAAGGCTGACTTTCATCTGGAGGGACAGAGAGAGGAAGTGAAGAGAAGGAGAAGAGAGAAAGAAGAAATAGAAAAAAAATAGGTGGCTAGAGAGAGCTCAGCTTCTCCTGAGTCAGGGTATTGTCAGGAGATAGGTTTTCTCCTCTGAGGGCTTAAAAAAAAACTCTTCATCAGTGGAAAAAAAGGGACAGTGATTGGGCCAGAAGATTTTTCTAAACAAACAGGATTTATGCAAAAGCATTAAAAAAAGTACAAAAAGCACTATAGGTGGATGGATGCACTAAGTGAACATTACTATTGCACTTAAAAATAGATTCCTTTCAATTGTGGTTGTGGTGTCAGTCAGGTGGTGACCTCTTTGGTTGCTAAACAAAGCAGTAGAATACATTTTTAAAAATAATTAATGGTCTCCATTATGGAGTTTAAATCATACCTAACACTTGACTGTAACTTATTTAGTAAACTGTGGTCACATTTAGTGTAAAATGGACGGCTACCTGATGAATGACAAATTGCTACCAAATGATCATGCAGTGGCAGTCACACATATGATGCCTAGTTTCTACAAAGCGAGATGCTCAAATTGAGACTTCACAGCAAGATTCTGCAACCCAGTGAGTGACAGTGGCTATATCTGTTTTTTATCTGTGGTATGTGGCAAAAAGGCTACAAAATCAGCATGTTGGGTGTCAGCTGGAGGAAGCGGACACAGCACTGTTGGTGCAAATACGGGTACAAATCTGGGTGTCTGTAGCTCAGGAAGTAGGGCAGGTCATCTGCTAATGGCAAGGTTGGTGGTTTGATCTCTGAGTGCTCCAGTCTTTGGGCTGAGATACTGAATGACTAGTCGCTCTTCGATGGGTTCATCAGGGCATGAATGTGTGTGAATGTTACAAATTTATAGAAGCTTGTTTCTGCCACTAAAAGACTTTTTTTTCTTAACCATCGGTATTTTAAAATGTGGTTATCTAAAAATGTCAACGTAATTCAGTGTTAAAGGTTTTTTTTTTGTTGACTTTAAGTTATTTTTTCAGCAATTTGAATTAGTAAGTGTCAAACCCTAACCCTAATTAAATTCGTAAGTCAAAATCTTGAGACAATAACCTGAAATTTCAACATAATAATCCAAAACCTAGACTTGTCAAACATTTTTCTCAGCACTGGAAATAAGCTCCTATGCAAATGCGTGTCTAATTAATATATAATATGATAACAATTTTTTGTATTAATGAGTATCCAAGTATCAATTTTTCTGACCAACCTTTCTCATGCATTGGGCCTATCCTGAACTATTTTTTAAATGACCAAACCAACAAAGAGTAAAAAAGAACCAAAAGCAAACGATAAAGTCTTTGTTCGAGTTCATGACTGACTGAACGAACATCTCTTTTAGTACATTGTACGCATCTCTGCATGGCTGCAGAGTTCAGTGTCCACTGGGTTCTGTTCCAGACAGATGAGGCATGTATCATCCCGCTGCGCTGTTTGCACCCCATGAAAATAAAAAAAAGAGCTGGGTGTGTGACATTCTCCCTCGCATCCACACTGCCACCACAGCAGTGCTTGGCATCACTGCCAAATGCTCCTTCTACTCCTCTTCCAGCCCTGCACAAGCATGATACCTCCACAGAGAGAAACACAGCGACAGTATGTGAAATAAATCTGTTCACATACATTTTTTATAATTTAAAAAACAACAACACCTCAGAGCAGTTCTATATGCTGTTTCCTACCATAGACAGCCAAAAACGTAAGAGGCACTTCCTCGGCAGGAGTTGGCCAGGCTTTTCAAATTGGTTTCTATGCTCCCAGGCCTCCATCTAGTTCACTATTGAATTACACTCACTTGTTTACCATTTTCTACACATAAGAGAACAAAAACAGCTCAAAGCAAAAGGGGAAGCAATGTATAATATGAGTGCAGCACCAGGAGCCCAGTAGTGTCATGTCCATGTCTGCTAGCTCAAAGATCGTGTTGGCTGAAGAGAGGGAAAAAAAATCAGTGTGGAAATGAGGTCTGTGGTTTCAACGTGCTGCTTGACAAAGGTTTAACAGATAAGTCAGGAATGTGCAGCTGTCTTTTGACTAATAGTTAAAAATGTTATTTATCACACATGTCTGTAGTTTTGACTTCTTGCAGAAGGCTATAATGTTGTTGCTAAACCATGATTAGTTAATGTTTTTAGAAACTGACTCTATACTGCCTAATAATTCATTTGCACAAATCATATACTGTATATTTCACCATATTCCAGCTCTTTGTTTAAAGTACGTGATACTGAACTAAATAAGTGAACACAACACAGTGTTTTTTATGGCTGCAGCATTCACATGGTATCATCGCAGGTGTGTGGTGTATATTCTTATACACATTTCCAAAACGTGTACTTGGTGTCTTTCAGATTGAAATCCTAAATAACAAGTTGTTGCAAAATGTAATTAATGGTTGATGTCTTTTACACATTCACATTCCATCTTTTTTTTATCTTAACTGGATCATTTTTAGTCTTTCAATTGCAACAACGTTAAAATCATAACCTGTTTTGTTGATACAGTGTTTTACTTAAGTAACCTAAACAATCAAACACCCGCTTTTCATTTATAACCCATTTGAATTGTTCTAGTTTTGGTCGAGATGCAAATTTTCATTTTGTTATACTGATTGACTGATATTTTCTGTTTTTGAGACAGATGTGTGATGGTGTGAACAGTCTGTAGACTTAAAGGCAGTTACAGTTTTTCTTCCAAATGACCTAAAATGTAATAATTTTCTTCTTCTCCCACTGCCATATTCACTTTCACAGCCCATCCTTTTTTATTATACTTTCACATTTCCTCTCTGCTTTTATCTGCAAGTATTGTCCTCTGTGGTCCATTGTTAAAAATCCTTCCATATGCTCAGCTCCATCGGAGCAGGTGGCAAACCACAGGTGGACTTTACACCTTCACTTGGACTGGCATCCATGAACCAAAAGAAGTTGGCTTGCTAACTGTGGGATTGGGGATGGGGGGTAGAGGATGGGATGGAAGAATGGAAGTGTCACGGCGAGTGAGATGAGCCGTGTGGAGATAATCAAGTAGGATCCAAATGCAGGCACTTTGTAAAGGTGAGAAGGTGGTTTATTGAAATACACGGCACAGGGAAAAAATGGCAAACGGAGACAAACTTAAACTATACTGGAAACAACTAAACTACGGAGCAGGAACCAGAACATGAACATGAAAGACGGCGAGCAGAGGCAGATGATGGTAGACAGCAGGGATAACACACAGAAGGAGCAGGGTGGATACACAGACGGACCAGCAACTACAACGACAGAAGACGCGACTTAAATACACACAGAGAAACACAGGGAGATTACACACAGGTGGGGGACACAGCTGGGAGTAATCAACAAGATGAGACAGAGGTAAAACTGAACACATGAGACGCAGACCTTCACAATAAAACAGGAAACAAGAACACTACACTACACAGACACAGAACTAAACCCACACAAAACATGAGAACACAAACCCTGTGAACAAAACCCCAAACCAGAACCACAGTAATATAATCTATCGTAAATAATCAAAACACCAGAGAACCCCAAAACACTCCATAATGCAAAAATAAACCCAAAACATAATAAACTCAGAATGCTGGGTCGAACCGACCCAGAACCGTGACAGTAAGGTAGTATCTCTGACCTTTTAGCAGCCCTGAGGAAGGACAGATATCCTTTATTTTGTTAAACTCTTTTGTGAATAGATGAGAGCAATTACCTTATTTCCACTCTTTCTTTTGTATCGCTGGATTTTAAGAATGGATTAAAAATTGCTGTATAGCAGTTTCACTAATCACATTTTACCACGTTACAGATTTATTGGAGAAAAGGAATTAAGTGGGATCACAAATACAGCATGAGGGGGCTGTGTTTAAGGAACTAATACTGGCAGATAATAAAATTCTATGATTTACTCCTCTGAAAACAAATTATAAAAAGCATTATGCCAATTCTCTGGGATATTGGTGACATTTAAGGCTACATTCAGAGTTATAAACCTGGAACTTTTGCTAAATGCACGGGTATTAAATTCTATTACAGTTCTCATTTAATATTCTGTATTTCTACTGATAGAAAAAAAGTGTTTTCAGTCCCAGCTGTGTTAGTACACACTGCCTTAGGCTAATCGTGATGTGTTGTACAAAAAAAATGAAATAGACTCAAAGGTTTCACAGAATGTGCTGGACACTTAACATACATTCATTCTATGCTCAAGTATGTATTTATTAAAAGAAATGAAATTGAAAAACAGATCTGGCAAAATAACATATACACTATTTGAGTATCTCTTTTGCTTTTCTGAGTACTCGGGTATGTCAAAACAGTCCCCAACTCGCTTCGTCTTCTGTCCATGTCTCTCAGACACTAAGGGTTTTACTAGTTAGATGCACTTTAGCAAGGGAAGCATGTTGAGGGGGTGGAAGATGTGAGAGGAATGCTAAGCTTCATAAATGGATAAAATAATCCCTGTATGGATGTGTTGACGATGTGCCGTGAATAAAAGAAGTGGTAGGGACAGGAATGGAGGAGAAACAGCTCAGCTTCAGCACATTAATGACCTCCAGCATCTTGATGATAGCTAATATTCTCCAGCTGTCTCTCTCTTTCTTTTACTGAGATGTAATTTCTGCAAAGGCACAAAACACAGTAACATGAGTCCAAAGTGGTTTTTTAGGCGTGCCATAATCTTTGCTGTACTTTAGAACATGGTTGCTATCTCTTGAGTAATTCTATTTGTTCCACTTTGAAGACTGTGCCTTTTCCTCTATTTTGGGAATACATGTTTGCCCTTGGTATATTGTCTGAGACTATTAGAAACCTATCATTATATTCCTCTAACTGAGTAGTATTTGTGATAATTCTCACAATCTTAAGAGATTGTACACTGAAAGTATTATTTCTTTCTTCTTTTTTTTAAATGATAGCTTATCCAAAATATCACAATTACCCCTGACAGCCACATCCATTTGCACATGTGCTTTGTTTGATCCTGTGTGACAGTGAGACATACCAGTCTCTATGTAATGGCCTCATCTGTCTTGTTTACAGAAAAGTAATACTGTGCTGACATGCAGGCTGAATGAGTATGCACAATGCAGTGGCAGTCTGATTTTTCACACTGTCATTTAATAGGACAGGGCATCAGCATGGCATTTCATACAGGTTCTAGGGCTTAAAAATTCAGAAATGTGTTATTCCGTACCACTGCTTTTACCTTTAACCTTGTCCTGCTTCATGTTTTTCGATAGCTCTTTAATTAATCTCCAACTGACTGTTGGACAGCAGAAAGAACACCAGAGCATCTGGACCAACACCAATTCATTAATGATTTACTAACATTTTAACTGCAAACTCGAAGGCTTCTAAGAAGTGAGCTTTGATGAATTCATAACTCCATGACTGCAGTAGAAATCTCAGTGTATTGGCTATTATTTGTTTGTTGCTGATTTACAGATGTCCATGGGTATGCAGAACAAGAATCTGTTTTGTTTGTAACTTACTGAACCATCTTTCCCCCTTATGTCCTCATAACAGAAAAATCCACCTACGATGCCTCAGGCTCCTCACCTTTACCGAGCGACCCAGCAGTCACAGGCGTTCCTGCTCACCCATCGGCTGACCTGTCAGTGGCTGAGGAGGTGCCTTTCCCAGTTGTCCATTCAGACAGTCACTCAGACACTGATGCGGAGGGCTTATCGGGGCAGCCTGCTTTTTCTTCTGTCTTAACCATGATGGCAGGAACTGTCAAACATCCAGTGAGCCTTGATCAAAGTAGAACCTTGCCAACTATCACCAGGGATGAGATCCATACCACCCAATGGCCTTCACATAATTCCAGCCAGGGCTCAGACATGTCCTCCTCATCGTCACATGTGGGAGCCAGCTCAGGTTTGACTTTTAGCATGTCTCAAAAACACGCAACACCGCCTCAGACTGCTGATTACACTGTCTCCAGGCTGTCACATGTATTCTTCACAAACGGAAACAATATTGTATCATCGTTTCCATCATCAACCGAGTTGACACCAATAATGTCTTCTCCATCTCCATCCGCACTGTCTGTGCTTTCATCCTCCGTGCCTTCATTTGTCCTGTCACCTTCCACTGAGTGGATAGACAAAGCCCTTCAGACAGAAACAGCAGCGTTATCAGCAAGGTCTCAGGGTTGGTCAGACAGTTTAACAATCCCACAATCCACCACTCAGTCACTTGCTGACCTGCAATCTGTAAGACGGGAGAGACAAAGCAAAACAAGCAAACGGCCACACTCTTCAAGTGAAACCAGCATTGATAAAAGCAATAAAGTAACAACACATTCATCAGTGGACAGAATCTACACTATGAGTGAATTATACACTAGAATTGCAACACCCAAAGAAATCCGGACACCAGCAACCAGCACATATACACCCTACTCTACTCCTAACTATAGTCAAAATCTTTTAAAAACTTTGTACAGACCTACTCAAATGCAAAATCCAGGTATGAACTTTGTACCCGCCAATAATCTTGAAATGAACGCCTCATTTCCCACTAAACTGGAGAGTCGAGCTGTTCAAAGGCAGCAGGGAGCTTCACAAGATCCCACATCAGCACTCCTGTCTGCCCATCCTAAAGGCTACTCAATTTCTAGTCATATCACACAGTGGCTTCTAAACCAAACGGCATACATGGAAAAGGAATTTAAGACAGCAGGAGATAGTCGCACTTTTTTTCACGAAAGTCATGCCATCATGTCATCACTCAGCTCGCATGTTGGGACTCCCACTGTGTCACCAGTAATGGCGATCACACCAGGTGAATCATTTTTTACAGTTTCCTTGGAGACTCCACCAGGTAAAGTGACTCTCTCTGAAGCTGCAATCACCAAGCTAACAGGTAGCCACTCTGGCATGATGTCCTCAGAGCATGCTTCTAATCCTGGTGATTTACCGATCGCAGCGGGTCACAGCAGTCCCAGAGTCCCTGCCACTGATGTAATTTACAACCAGGGAGAGATAACGGCAGCAGAGCTCAGATCTGTTTCCACTCATGCTCACCTGAATAACTCAGTTTCACTCACACAGCTGAAACCTGATTCCACCACTCGTTCTATCCCCAGTTTGAGCACCAGAACAGGAACAACATCGTCTGCACTGGAGTCAGATTTGTTGAATTTGAGACCCAGAAATGTTCAGGAATCTGTAACTGGGTCTTCCAAGGGCATAACTCACTTGCACATAGATTACACAACTTCAAAAACTTTATTTCCTAGCAATAAGATAGAATCTCTTTCGGGATCTGCAAATGATATAATTTATACAACCAGAAGCCATTCACACCTCAGTCAGCCTACGTACAACCCAAACTATAATAATATAGATGAGCTATCTTCCAGAAGTGAGATATATTTTGCAAACCAACCCAAATCTATTTCATCACTGCAAATAACTTCCTCAGAAGGACCTCTTCAAACAAGGCCTTTGCCTGATTTTTTCCATAAATTGTATACACTTAGTTTAACTTCTCAAAAATCTGAAGAGGCAGTGGTGTCCTCTGATGAAACCTCTTCTCATATAAAATCAGAGGGAGTGACTGAGATCCACACAAGAGCAGAAAATAGTAAAATATTGCAAGGTTCTCCTTTATTTAATGGAAACAATGAATCTTCTCTGATCAGTGATACTATGTTTTACAAGAAAGAAACTCCATCAGTGTTCACAACACGCTTCCCATCTCTCGGGACTAAAACAGATTTTTTCATGCTGACTAAAGGCTCTGCAGGTTCTGGAAAAATCTCTACTGAAATCCCCTTTTTACCAGTGACAGCTGAACCTCTTATGAGAGTTTTTCACAGAGACAATGTGACATCGGTGGGTCATAATGAACCGTCAGAAATGACCCTAACACAAACAACAAACTCTTTTTCTCACTCTCAGGGACCAATCACTAGTGTGAATAGCAATAAATCTAATTTTCACCTGGGCAGAGAAACAAACATGCCCTCCCATGTTTCCCCTGCTGTAACTACTTCCTCCAGTGATGGACAAAAAGGCATGGAGACATGGAGTGCTATTTTCAGCTTGGGCACAAAACTAATGGCACCATATACAGAGTGGAAAACCACCAAGCCTGTGCCTCTTGAAAGCAGTGGCTTTAAATTAGAAAGCACATCTATAACCTTTGACAGGGTAAAATCTAATTTACCAACAGTTGGTCCCTCATTTCAAAATCCAAAGCTGGAAGACGGACAAGAGCGTAATGTGTACATGCTGAATTCTGCTGATTCAACAGCTGTTGCCAGTGATCCATATCCAGCTCATCCAACTGGTGACTATCCATCTTTTGCAACTTCCGACTATAAGAAATGGAGCTTGTACCCAGCTAATTTTAAGTCATCTATGGCTGTTAATGTACAGCAAGATGTTTTTTTGCCCCTGACTCATATAACTACTGATTCTGCAGCATTTTCCCAAGCTGCTCATGTTGAATTGATATATAAGAGCAGGAACAGCCCCTCGCTGACAGCTGTTCCCTCTCTCGAATCTGCATTTGATTCTGCTGTAACACTTTCAAATAGCCCTGTGCATAGTATCTCTGATACTGACAGCAACAGTAAGACAACTGATTCCATCCTGAAGACATCAACCTTCCCAGCTGACCTGATTTCATCCTTCCCTTCTTATCATTCATTGTCATCATCATCATCATCATCATTTTCATCGCCATCTTCATCCCCTCTCTCATCCTCATACATAAGACCCACCACAAGAAAAGCGACCATGGATCAAGGCACTGCATCTTTAGCCGTCTCTCTAAATGTTGCGCAATCCTCATTTCCATCATCATCACCAAGTTTGATCTCATCATTAGATTCTAATCACTCACTGGTAGTGACTGAGACATTTGTTCTTACAGAGGCAGAGACGGATGAATTAACCGCTGGAACTTCCAAAACAGTTGGACTCACTTTCCCCAAAGAAAAAGAGGCTAGTTTAAGCCCCTCTCAATCAGTCAGAATTACCCATTCTGCTGGGCCTACCGAGAGGACAACTCAGGTATCACCTCTGACCCCTCGACAAGACACCACGACAGCCTCTGTTAAGCTTTCCACCACTACGACTTCAACCACAAAAACTAAAAACTCCACCACTACCACGCCTTCCCTAAGAGTCACTACGCAGTCAACCACCACTACCACACCACAGACCACGTTCGCGACCAGGAAAACCACAACCACCACAACCGTCAGGACTCAGTCCAATAGGAGAACATTCACACCACCTGTCCTAAGAACGAGCCCTCCCAGGGGGGTCACGGCTGTCTTCATCTCACCTTTCACCACTACCACAGAGACTCCACCACAACAGTGCAACATCACTGAGAGAATGTGGGTGAAAACAGGTAAACAGTACTTTTTGGAGAAGTCTTAGAGAAAAATAATATAATGATATGTTTTTTTAATTTATTGCTCTGACTTGTTTTGTCTGTTGCCTGTCGTGTCTTGTTCTTTTTGTCTGTCTCTTAGTTGTTTCCATTTATGTGAGGAGAAACAGGCTAGACAGCATTCAGAGGCAAAACCTGCGAAGGGGACTAAGTCAAGGCCTCAGGAAAGCTCTCAATGATACCTCTGCCCAAGCACAGGTCAGACTTTCACCAGTTATTGCTTATTGTGCTACAACATCTTTTTCATGTTTTTAATTTATAATATATAACATAACTTGATTTCTTCAAATATGGTTGAACAAATATATTTTTTTTACAGCTTCTCTTGAATTACAACTTAAGTTAACACTTTTGTTATGCATTTATGGTCTCTCTCTCTCTAGTTTCACAACCTATTTAACAATAATAATAATATTATGGGTTTTTTTCTGGAAATTAGGGTCCTATTTAGAGAAGAAGAGAAGATAAAGTAGGGTATCTTCTAGGGTGTGGATACCTTGTGATTGCAAAGCCCTACTGTTTCATTGACACAGTTTTAATGTCTTATGAGCTTGCCATGAACTCATGAGAGTCAAATTCCCTTTTTCATAAGATTTGGTTTAAAAAAATTTGCTTGAACCCTCAAGAAGCCTGAAAAACTATTCAGCTTAGACAATAACTAAATAAATGAATAAATAAATACATTTTTAACACCGAAGAATTGTTTTCTGGTTGTGCACTTACCAGAAAACCAGAGGTTTATAAGCATGTGTTACACACTCATACCCAGGACCCTCATGTAGGCTGTGTGAGAAGAAATGAAGACTAATATAGAAATTAGGTTGACTGAATATGTCCCAGAAGGCACAGAGTGATGTCACATATTTGACTAAGTGTACCAAGATTAAAGTAAGATGCACGTTAGGACTGTAGCGGTGCTGTAGATATTTACAAGACACAACCTGAGTGTCTCCAGAACCTATCCATATTTCACACAATCATCTTTTTGTGTGTGCATAGGTTAGTTGTGAACCAGTCATAGCCCCTGCACTGCCAAAAGCCACCTTGTCCTTGCAGTAAGCCTCCAATACCTTCACTCAATGTGACTTAGGTGTGAGAAAAGCACCAAGTGAGGAACAGAAATGTCTAATTGTGAGGATCTACCAAAAACTTGCTCTTGTGATGATGTCAGTAAGATGGTAAACATATGAATATACGAATAAAGCACATGCAAACAATACATTTTGTTATAAAAAGAGTCTTCTGAGGTCTGGAGGTGAATACAGAGAAATCTGTCTTCATAGCACTGTCACAGTCACAGTCATTGCTCCAGGATTGAACAAATGTAAAGTGCACCTGTGTGTGTGTGTTTGTGTATGTGTAGATCAATGAAATGCCTTATTGTGTTGTATTTCTCAATCTGGAAGTATCAAATATTTGAGAGTGAGCCTTGTGTATTTGTCCTGGCGATGTGAAGGTCAGTGCTCTCACATGTTCGCTCTCTGTAGTCTCTGAAGGTGTCTTGCTTCAGTGCACTCCTGTCACCCATTTCAGCATTGCCTGGTTTCCTTTTAGTAGCACTTCTTTCTCATCCAATGAGAGGCAAGCTGTTGGCTGGGGAAATTGCTTCTGTGTTTAATTATAGGTTATAAATGGTTGGGAGGAGAGTGATGTGCTGAGCTGATGCTAAAAAGATCACGAGAAATAGACTAAATGAACTGAACCTCAGGACTAAGACCATTAAAAAAATAATACTGAGCTATTTCCGTGTCTTTCATGGAGTTAGGACTCTGCCACAACTTGAGAGTTTTTGAATGCCAATAGTGGGATCTGTTCGGTTCGTCTGCTGCAGTCTGTCACACTCTTTGAGACAGAGTTAGTGTGTGTGTGTTCGAAATGCAATCTCTTAATAACACCTTCACATGGGTGAAGCCCAAGAGGATGAAGTGATAATAAAGGGCTCTTTTCACAGAGCTCGTAACAAGGCTGAATTGTGAGGAAGCAGAGTGGTGACTCTCAGCTACAGAGACTAGGCTCTCAGTGTTTCGGCTAGTGGATCTCCTTGTCAGCACAGGCTTTCAGATGGGTTTAGATAACGGATTTGAATGGTTTCACCTCTCATACACACACGCTAGATCTGTCATCATTCCCTTTTCCACTTTCACTGTACTCGGAGTTCATGAAGAAGTCAAACTCTTACTGACAAACACATACTGTATAAATTTTATTCTGTGATGAGACACAATTTCCCAAACACACAGATTTTGCATTTATTTCCGTGAACGTATTGATTCCGGTCCTCTCGGGTTAGAAGTGCAGGAACATAAGCCTCTTTGTCCCAAACTCACCTATTTAACAGTCTCGCTCATGTCTCTCTTCTCAGCAGCCCCTCAGGCCCTGGTGGTTCTCGCCACATATCTGTATTCCACGATCACTCCCTCCTCTTCCTGATGCTCTCATTAGTGACTTGGATAATAATTACAAGTGCATCTTCCAATTTACTGTGAACGATTTCATAGCATGTATGCAATTTCTATTTGAGTGATTTTTACTATATGGTAAGATTCATTAAAATAAATTTAAAAACCGTTATAGTTTTTTTTTACAGCAGAAATTTCAATTTATTATAGAAGTAAAAGGTGTGGCTGATGACATTAACAAGCTTCTATTCTAGTTAGTTGTCTTAGTAGTAAGTCAGCAGACATGCTTGAGATGTCACTTTACTTTTTGTGGTTGCATTGTGGGTAATGATGCAAACTGGTATGCAGCGCTGCATATACCAGCTTTATGGTGACGTTGGATTTACATCATCTTATAATAAAGTATATTTTTTTCTGATTTAGGAATATGAAAGAAACCGCTCAGATCTTTAAGGAGGTTCTAAATGCAGACATTAATTTTGCTTAATTTATTTTATTCCTAGCCTGTAATATATTGTTTGGATGATTTTTTTTCTCTACAATTTTACTGTGCTTTTTATATTGTTTTTTGGGTATTGGATATTTTCCATTTTTTAATGTATTTTTATGTATTTTTTATGACTACATTTAGTGGGTTAGCATATTTGCTTTCTTCTTCAGAAACCAGAATGTATTTTATCTTAATATACTGTATGTTTAAGTTTCATTAAAAGTGTAGAAGGGATCATTTTTCTTCATTAAGAATGGCTTCTTGACTGTCGCCCTTCCAGTGAGGTCATTTCTAATCAGGCTTTGGCAAACAGTAGATGAATCAAATAGATGGGCCAGATGCATCTCTCAGGTCCTGTGACAGATCTGGATTTTTGCCTTTTCCTTAAGGACATAACTTTCTGATATTGATATAGATATGCTCATAGGCCTGCCACTTCTTTTGTCATCTATTTGTCCAGTTTCCTCAACTTTTTAAGGAGACACTGCTGAGATATGTTGAGTTTTTGGCTAGTAGCTCTTTGGAAATCATTTTGTTGGTGCAAAAACAGAATTTTATTCC
Source organism: Oreochromis niloticus (assembly GCF_001858045.2). Classification (NCBI taxonomy): domain Eukaryota; kingdom Metazoa; phylum Chordata; class Actinopteri; order Cichliformes; family Cichlidae; genus Oreochromis; species Oreochromis niloticus. The sequence goes on along the minus strand of NC_031965.2, from coordinate 24,119,497 downwards.
TGTCAAACTATGTGATATTTGGTAGTTTTTATACATTTGTATTAGGAAATTAGAACAAATTGTGTTTTGCGTGTGTATGACAGGCTGTGGCTAGAGACACAATTTAAAATTGGTTCTTTGCCAAGTTGTCTTTTTCTAGACAGAACACTGGTTCATCCCATGGTTTAGGTGACTTTTTTATTCTTGTTGGATGATTCATAGGTATGTGTTAAGTAAAAAAGAAATCCTCTGAAAATTATTAGATATGATGACTGGACTAAAAGCAGCCAATGTCTGAATAAATTTTGAAAGCCTGGAGAACTTTTGCTCAAGCCCATTTTAAAAGAAAATACAAGTTGGGCTCTAGGTATGGCTCAAAACTTTTTCATAGTACTTAGCACATCATAGAAGACATGTTGAAAATACCTTCTTTAATCATGGATTTGTAGAGGCAATCATTTTGTAATTAATGGTAAAATGTAAGCAATATGGCTTCTCAAAGACATCCAACTCTGTTTTTCTTTTTCTTTCTTAGGTGGAGACTGTATTTGGTTCTCCCAACATGACAGTGGCTTATCACGTGACTGGAGGGGATATAGTTTACCCTCCGTCTGTAGTGATGGAAGGCTTGGCATCCTATGGCCGTGATAAGCTGATTGCAGACCTGCGGCAGTACCTCCCCATGGTAACAGCCCTGCCCCTCCCGGTTGCATTATGGAGACCCAGCCCAGCCACAGGCTTCCAGCTGAAAACAGGTCAGCCAGTGCTCAGTCAGGTTGAAAAGAAAAAAATAAGTCTGCTTGAGACTTGCAGTTATATGTTCCTTCTTTGACTGTGCACTGGAAGGGTATGAAGTGTGAAAAGAAATTCTGTGATACCACATCAGAGAAGGAAATGGCAATATGGCATGTAGGTACTTATAAAATAAGCACAAATAAGTCAAATTCTAAATGTTCCTAATATAGTTATATACTGTCAAAGATAGCAAAACACACTCTTACAAGCTTTTGAAGAATTCTTTGATTTTCAGAATGCAGTTTGTCAGTTTGTGTTGTTTTTATGTTGCAGTGCTACAGTTTGTGGGAGTAGGCGATGATCCTCGGTCCTGTCGCTTCTCTCAAATGATGGAACAGAGGCTTGAGAAGGTTTTTTCCGAAGCGCAGGCCAAAGTGCTCAACGCTAACAGCAGACTCTCTGTTCAGGTACTGCGGGGGAACCTTTGTGTTCTAGTCCTGGAATTGCGTAGGCGTGCCGCATGCTGTCAGGATATATATTGATGATAAATAACTTAATTTTGTCCCCTGTTACATTTCAGGATCACCATGTGGTTTATGTGATGTGGCAGCCACAAACAGCTGCAAACTGTGTGCAGTTTGAGCAAAATTGTCCCTAAGCATATTGGGCTGTGCCTTTTTTTTTTTTTTAAAGAACTACTTCTGAGATGCAAATTAATTATGCTGGAGAGGCATTGGTTATATTAATTTTAATGTGCTGCCACATTAAAGTGCACCCTATATTAAAATTAATTTGACGTTCATGCATGGATAAAGCTACCGTATTTTTGAATTCTTTTATTCATACATACATATTTCTCTGCTGTCGAGATTCTTGGTGATATTTATCATTAAAGACAGTTACTGTTTCCGTGCCTCCCCTGTCATTTAGAAAAATATTTATTAGAATTTGCAGAGTACAGTATACAGTATAATCCTAAGCATTTTGCTCATATTACCCACACTTCTCTATGCTTTGTTCTTTTTCTGACCTCGGCTTTTCTTGTGTTTTTCCTAGATGCTGAGTGTCTCTCAGGCAGCAGGATCTCCTGCTGTGTCACTGGTCTACACTGTAAAGAATGGGACTGGCTTTCTTAATGGCACTGCTGCCTCAAATCTCCTTGGTCAGCTGTCAGCTGAGCTAGTGGGCTACTTCCTCTTCTATCCACCACTTATTGTTGCTGAGCGTGAGTTGCAATTTGCATTCTGAAATGAGTGTTAGCCATGAGTAATGCAACAGGCCCTACAAGAACAAGCATTAGAGGTAGTTCTTGGGTTCTCCTGGGAATGATTTGTTCTCTTAATACAAAAGAGATTCCAAAAAAGAGATTCCTGGTTTTGATCTCTAGTTTGAAGCCTTTTCCATATACAGGTTTCAGGTTGTGTCTCACAGGGCTTTCATGTTTGGCTCTAGTTGTTTGGACACTGAAACTTTAGTATTGATTAACTATGGTAGAAATCATGCCCTAGTTAATTTAATGCATTCTGAGCTTTTTGCATTCACATGGACTCAAAAAGCTTCTCTAGGCATTGGCAAAAATCATAAATTTCTTCGCTAAGCCTGACTGACATCCAGTTTTTCAGTAATTGGATGTTTTTGACTGTTCTTATGCTATTACAATCACAGTTGTTTTTTTTAACATTTGAGTCATTTAAAGAAAGTTGATGAAAAGACACAACTAAGCCTCTGCCTTTCATCTCAGCCTCCTTTGAGGGCATACTCAGCATCCATCTGTGTTAGCATTGTACTTGGAATAAAATAAAGAGTGACAGGGAATCAGCAGGAGTCTAAACAGCAATCCCAGTAGAGTCCTTTGGCAGCCTGTTACCATCCCTAGTGTAACTGCTCAGTGGATGGAGATATGGTCGACATGGACCTCAGATGCATGCAATATAATGAGACTTATTTTTATGGTACGTTATTAATCCCTAAAGGAGGGATTTGTTGTTTTGCTTGACCCGGTTCACAGTAAATGTACAATGAAGGTTGAGCAACAGAACTACTCTGATACACACACACAAACAGAATTTTACCCAGAAATCGCCTGGAGATTTTTTGTGCTTCAGTCTATGTCTATCATCAGCAACACTTTGCATACTGGCTTCTGGAGTTGTGCTTCCTTGATGCGCTGCAGTATGTGTAAACAAAAGCAATGGGACCTTCAGAATGTGTTAACCAGAAGTAGCAAGTCAGCAACAGCTAGATATAATCCATCATGTACCCCGAAGTCAACCTGTCATATTACATCGCACATTTTGCTTGAAACCCCTGCAGATAATAGCCAAATGCATCGGAAGGGGAAATGATCTTTCGTGTTCAGCAGTCGTACAGCGAGGCACTTTTTCAGTTTTTTCTCTCGTGCTCGTCGGAGTTACGTTTTGATCATTACAAGTTCATACAAAAGGTGTGTTTCCTAACCTGAAGGCATCCTGTGCAGACACTGAGAGCACTGATGTCCTGCTCACGCTTTACCCGTAGCATTATTATCTTAAAGATTATATGTGCAAAATGGGCCTTAGTGTCTTGCATTATGTAATCCAGTGTAAGCAAACCTGTTATCTAGCTCAAACAGGTCTGGAGAGATTCTATTTAAAGACTCACTGGGTCAAGCAGACTTCAGGAATAAAGAGGAAGCCACAGGACAAGCTGTGGATTTAAAGAGGCTGATGTGTGGAAACTGCACCTCTGGTTTGCTTTCTATTCAAGCAGAAACAAGACTCCCCAGCTTGATTGCAATAGTTTCTAACCAGGTTCAGTGCTTGAATATTTCTAGACTGTGGTCAGTTTGAGAAATTGTTAATCATTGGACTTGGACATTGTCATGGTCAGGATCACACCAGAGCTGATACTTTATATAGGACTATAGGCTTCCTTGTAATAACCTCTGCCTGAGTTCAGTCTTAGTTACATTTTATTTGAACTTTTAGTCTTCTTCATGTTCTGCTGTTGCTAAGGACATTGTGGGAAGAGACCAAACAGATTTTCTAACCTCTATACCTCTAAACTTGTTTGGATCTTAGAAGGATTCAGAACTGAGTGTTAACGTTTGTCAAATAATGGTAATAATGTTTTCCATTCACATCACCAATAGGAACTCTGAAGTAATTTAATAGCATGCCAGTGATTGTAATGAATCCTCACCTTTTCTTGTGGATTTTCTAATTTCTTTGAATCCTTTTATCGCCTCTATATTTTCAGTTCACATCAATTTTCTGTATGGTTTATGTTTAGTAACAAGTTAAAGGAAATTGTTATCAAAATATATGAGATTTCAGTGTCATGAGTCAAAGATAGTTGCATTTTCTCCATGCGATATGAGCTCAATAAAGCTATGACCTCTCTGTTGGTTAATTTTTTAGTTTTTTACCATGTCTTTTTAAAAATATATAATATCTAGAGTGTCGCCAGTGTTGCACTCATGTTAGCCTAATCACAGTATTTACACAAGAAGGTACTTGCTCTGTATTGGGAACGAGAAAAGCCTCTAAAACTGAATTTTAAGAAGTAAGATGGTCCAAAGGTTGTGCTACTGAGACAAAACAAAAGGGGTGCTACCTCTAACGGTTAAAAATACTAAACGAAGCTCTTATGCTCCAAAAGCATCTATGTGCCTGTCTAGAAAGAGAAGTTTCCCTGCTCATAGCCTGGTGTGTCCTGGGCAGAAGAAAGAAAAGAATGTAAGATTAAATATTTTACGTTTGGTTTGCGTCTTCCAATCTGACAAATCTGGGATCTGACCTAAGTGCCTCTGAGGATAGATAGCAGTCTTGGGTTTCACATTGTTGAAATCAAGATAGATAGGATTTCCAGTAGTGAGCATTAAACTAAAAACCACTTTGTGTTGAGCCTGAATTAAGTTAGAAAATCAAGTTGCCTACAGGCATATTGTTTCAGTTGCTGAGCACAGAAAGAGAGGAAGGCAATCTCGGTAAAAAGAAGAGACTGAGGGAGCAGATACTGACATGGAGGAAAATGCCAGAGAGACAGTGGGGTTAAAGACAGAAGCGTGTAACAGTGATTTTGTTTGTTTTGTAGCCTCACAGTTAGTGATATTACACTGCTCACAGGAGGTGCAAGCATATGCTAGCAGCGGCTGCCTCCTCACTTCAAAGCCAATTATTGCAGTAAATAATTAACTGTGGGGGATTCTCCTGCCACCTTAGGCTCTGCTCTGACAGCAAAGGCCCGCGATCTCATACGTTCCAACGTGCAGTCTGGACTGCTGAGTTCAGCTCTTTTACACCCCCTGATTTGCAACAACCTTTCTCAAATGTAATGAGTGAAGCTATTTGGAAATGTTACCATTTTAGACTAGATCATTTAACTTTTCAACATGTGAAGGTACAAAGTAGGGAAAATTAATAATAGCTTTTGCTGGAGAATATTTGGGATTTTCAACGTTCTCATCAGAAAACAGCAGAGGTTCACACAAAAGCTTGCTAAACCTTGCTGATTGTTAGTGCAAATGACTGAAGCTTATAGACAGCACTGAACTGATTTTGCTGACAGCCTTTCAGCCCTATCCATTATTGTTGCTAAAGCCCTTACTATTCCTCTCACCCTTCTCCCCCACCCGTCTCTCCTGTCATGCCTGAGTGTACAGTTCTGTGAGTGTGCTTTCACAGACCACTGATACAGCATTCCCCAAAACACTGCACCAGTCTCTAGCACAACAGCTTAATCAGGCAGGAAATAGATGTAACAGAACACAGAGACAACCAGAGCTCAGACTGCTTAAAGCTTCCCTTGCTTCTGTATTTGTCTGACATTCAGTGATAATGAGCCTTTAAAGTGAGATATCAACACACAAAATGTGCCAAACCTTCAACGGCTTACTGTACATTTTTCTTGAAAGGCTTCAGAAGTGTTGGTATGTTCGGGCCAAATTAACACCACCAAAATGCTTCACACTTGCATCAATAAATATGATGGGCTTTTTTTGTATGTTGATTATATTCAGGTCATATACAATTGTGCAACAGAGCATTCATCGTAAAATCTCGGCGTGCAAAGGCAAATGTAAGCTACACTACTGTGTGGAAATCATATATTGGTATTAACTTTGCTTTCAACTTTTTTGTTGTCGTTACAGCAATGGAATATCACAATCTGAACACTTCAATAGCAACCAGAGACTTCTGGGTTGTTACAGGTAGGGATATCATTGCTTCCTGACTGTTAAAATCAGAGCTCATTGGGAAACTCGTTGTCTATAATATTGAAAATTTGATTTTGATAATGCTTTGCTCTTGCTTTGTGAGTGGATTATTTACTTAGGAATTGCCATCTACTTATGACCAGTCATCAAATGCAACCGATTCCCAGTCCTCCAACGACTTCCTGGAACATTCTACTTCTACAGTTTTGAAAATATTCATGGGAACTTTAAGAAATGAACTGATGAACTGTCTCATTCCAGAGGAGAAATAAAGTACAAAATGAGTCCTAGTAAATGTTTTCTCTGTGGGTGTTTTTAAATGACTAAATTGGCTGAGGAGCAATACACTGATCAGCCTCAGAATTAAAACAACCTGCTTAATGTTGTGCAGATTTTCACTATAGTGCTAAAACAGCTGTTACTGTATCTGTTGGGATGTGGGCATGCCAGGTATGGTGTTTAGCAACAGATCCTTTGTGCTCTGTGGGTTCTGTGGGTGGGGCATCCTTTAATTGGGGTAATTCCAGTACGTTCTATCTGGTTGGGATTCAGGAGAGTTTGGAGGCTCCGTCAATGCACATATTGGTGATTTTCTAAAACCTTTCCTGATCAGTTATATCAGTGTGCAAGGGTGTAATGTTCTGCTTGGAGGGAGGGGGCAGAACCCAGGTTGTCCGAGCAGAACATTTCATTATAATGAGATGATCAGTAGTATTTGCGACAGCTGTCAGGGGTTTTAATGTTGTGGCTCATTTGTTGTTGTATATCTGTAAGTTGTCAAACTGAACGAGTCTTTCAGATCACAATCTGTTGCTCTACACCTACTCCAGTGACACTTTGAGTCACTTGAAAGTCAGCCCCACACTGAAGATGAGATCCAACCAGAATTATAGCTTTGCTGCTTTTTCCTATTTATAACAAGGTTCTGAATGTCTCATAAGTTCATATCAGAATTAACAGTGCTTTGGCAACACTTTAACTGGTCATGCCAATAATGAAAGCTGAATTGAATTCCGAAGCAAGCTACACTATATTACAACCCGCACACACACAGACACACACATTTCTAACTGTGCCTCTGTCTTTTCTTTTGTACTCCTTTCTGCCCTTGCCAACCATATATTTTTTTTCTCTTCACAACAATCTGGCCATCCTCTTTATTTCAACTACATTTGCAGTGATCCAGGATGTGGATAATGCCAGCCTGGAGGGACAGTACCAGAGCTTCGCCAGTCTAATGGAACAGCGCCTGGCAGAGTTGTTTGTGTTGGCGGGCCAGCAGGGCACTCGTTTTAGACGAGCAACGACTGTAGGCAGCTACACTGTCCAGGTAAGAAACTGGCACTGCAGCCTGTAGGGAATGCCAGTCATCTAAGATTCTTATTCTGATGTTTTGCCTGACTGCCTTGGCATGTCAGAAGTCAGATTAGTCAAATTTGTTTCGTGGGCTTTTTTCTCCCAACAGTATGAATATTTCATAAGATGTACACTTTGATACGCACTTCTGCACACGCTTGCACGATTATTTGTGGTCAACCCCTGATAATTAGGTAGCTTCTCAGCTCATCATGTGGTAATTGCTCATCAAAACAAGTCAGAGGTTGAATATTTTACTCAACAAGTCCTTTCTTTTTTCATGCAGTTTTTCATCATAAGAAACTCTCCTAAATACAAGATTTTATTTTTGTTGTATTTTGTGAAATATAAGTTGGTACATAAGACATTGTAATAGCTGTTGAATAGGTTTATGATGATTGTACAGCAGTTCACACACACACACATCCCTTTTCATACCCAATCAGATGGTGAGCATCCGCCGGATCTCAGGGTTGAAGAATCCGGCCGAGATGACCTACTATGTCCAACACAATGGCATTCCTTTATTGGGCACATCAGCTGCCAAGGTCCTGAACACAGTGGATTCTCAGACTATGGCGCTCACCCTGGGCTACTTTGTCCAGGTGCAAGCAGAACGTAAGCAAAGCATCCTTCTAGCATTTGACAGCTAGGAAAAGTGACGCAAACACAGAGACAGGCGAATCAAAACACATGATTCATGCCGAGTTTGGAAAAGAAAAGCTGGTGTTGTGGTGAGAGACATAGAAGAAAAGGTTGAGAAAGCTCTTTGCTGTCTAATCTCTCTGAAATGCTCCCAGCGGGACATTGTTTGTTTGGGCTACAGTGCAGCTTGCTGCTAAGAGAAGAGACAAGGGGGGGGAAAGGGTGAGACAGAGTTTGTGGGTGGCAGGGGTGGGAGGGGGCATGCAGCATTCTCCTATGCACTGGATTGTCGCCTGCAATAGCTGAATGAGGCGCAGTGTATGTCAGCTTGAGCCGTATGCAGTGCTGCAGTGTAATGAATGGTTCTTCATGTTTTGTCAATACAACATGCTGAGGACTCCATTATATTTTAATGAACAAATCAAAGGACAAATGGTTATCATTTAGAGCCTACTGGATGTCATAAAGTAATGACAGGTAAAAAAAAAACAAAGAAACAACAAAAAATAAAAAAATCAACAACTTATTTAAATTTTTTTCAGCTGTCGTCAAGAACCCTCCTAATAACCTTTGGATAATCGCTGCTGTTTTGGCCCCGATCTCCGTAGTAACACTCATTATTATCATCATCACAGCTGTGCTGTGCAGGAAGAATAAGAATGACTTCAAAGCTGATGCCATCGGTAACCTTAACCCTCGAGCTAAGGTATTTATCTTATTCATGTACTGAGCTATATTTTGGTAATCAATTCATTGTTTAAAGATATTTTCAAGCTTCGTGACCATTTGCTGCTTGTCTTAATTTGAAGGTTTGGATTCTTGGCTAGACAAAGACGTGAAGACCTTGAGTTCAGGGATTTTTTTTTCCGATAAATGCAACATTAAGAGACGTACTGTCTGTCACTTTATTTAGCAGCTACAGACTACAGATTGTGCGATGTCTGCCATCTGTCATTGTGTGATCAGGGTCGGTGATGCTGGGATATGTTAGCGACTTTTTGTTTGTTAGTATTTCGGATTTTGTGTTTTCTGTATTTTATTCAACAGTATCTGCATTATCCCATTTCAGTGCCCTCTTTTAATGCATTAGCAGGATCCTAGTCAATTCTGAACACAAACCCAAATCACACATACACTGTTTAAAACATTTTCTCTGGCTTTTAGATGGCGTACCGGAGAGATGTGGGCTATTATCACCAGGTATCTATTTCTCTGTATTCCTTCTCATTACTGATCTGTGTTTTCATTTTCAAGGCTCAGCTGTGCCAGCAGTGGGATTTGAATGGGATTTTGGGCAGACAGCAGCTATTATATATTGTAATAAATCCTGCTGTGCTGATGAAAACTAAGGGTACAACAGGAATTCTGACTATCAAACCTGCAACAATGAGATTTCCCTAGATAAAAGAATGGCATTGCCTGTACTTGTTACAGTATAGCAGTCACCACATGACAAATCTGAAAGACTAAGGCTTGCAAGGAATGGTTTACCAGCAGAATGAGCGCTTTTATTTGTGTGTATGCTCATAATTGCTTAGTTTGTGTAGCGAAAATGGAAAACTGGTTTAGTTATTGCTCCATTCAGAGTTTCGGCAATTACCTAATATCTCCAGCTGCATGCGTGTCGTGTTTGGACTCAGTGGTTTACTGACATACATCACTGTAGATACATGAAGATGCAAAGTATAACGCTCAGCGTATCCCACTGTCTTATTTATGAATTTTCATTAGTGAGAAAGCAATAAAATCTTCAGTATTAGACTGCAAAAGATCCTGCAAAGTCTTATGATGTAAAAAAACCCCAACATACCAGCTAAATTCTATAAAATATGAAATACTCAATGTTATGAAAAATCTTTAGTGAAAGAATATCCAGTTCCTTCTAATAAGTAATGTAAAAACGCTCAGTTGCTCAAAGATAGCTTCAGATAGGTAAAATTTAAATAAGTCTCTTGTGCTAGCTCTTCTACATTACTCAGCGTCAGCCAGCCAACTCGTTTCATCACACACCCTTGTTAGAGTTTTCTCTTTTGAAACCAGCAACAGTAGTGGTTTCAGTTAGTGAGAAGACAGGATTCAGTGAAAATTGTTTCTCTGTGTGTGTGTGCTCTATCAGCAGAGAGAGGATGAATGTTCACAGGAGTGTCACACTTTGTGATTTTGCACCATGTCTGGGTTACTTTGAGGCAGTGATGTGTGTCTGACAATTTATGACACTGTGATGGGAGCGGTCCTAAATATTTTAACGTATGTGTATGTATTAGTGAGTGGGTCTGAAGTATTTTGGCTACTACTGTTTTTTTTTTAGCATATTGGTTTCAAGTGTTAGGTAGAAGCCTGTACCTTTTCTCGCTTGTCCTCAAATATTTTTTAATATATAACTTTATTGCTGTATTTCTGTGAAAGTCTGCAAATCCCATTTTTGTCACCGCCCACTGCAAGTCATTTATTTGACAAGAATTTGGAAGAACATGAAAAAGGGCCTCAGTTAAATCTGTGCTTATCTTTTTTAAAGGCGCAGCGGTGCAGTAATCCCCACTTCTTTTCCCTAAATCCTTTGGACATCAAAATATGCACTGTGTATTTTAGCTATACTGAGATATTTGTAACACTCGTTCTGGCCAGTTTAGTTCTGTGTTGCTTGAAATGGTTACTTTTTTTTGACAAGAGGTATGTGAAAAAGAAATCACTCTCACTTCAGCTATACTTTTTGTCACTCTGCATTTTCACCCAACTTGTCTATCAGCCAGTCCAAGGTTTTGACTATGCCAAACAGCACCTTGGCCAACAAGGAGGAGATGAGGAAACACTGCCTGTCAGTCAGGATACCTTAGTGATGTCTCTACAAATACGGGACACACCACTTTCACTAGAAAAGGCTCTGCAACAAGATGGAACTGCCAACAAGAAAAGTCTCACCACTGACAAACACAAAAGGTATCGCTCACTCTAAATGTTTTTTACCTACGTGACCTGTATTGATCTGGGGTAGAAAAAATGCATAATGTTACTCATATTATAGCAATGATTATGTGTTCATTATTTTATAAGAAAACAGTTAATTTAGGTGTTTGTTTGTCTACAGTTTTTTGGTGTGTATGAGTGTGCAAACCCCCCCAAAATACTTGAAAACTTGCCTGTGACATGTTAATTAAAAATTGTGTCATAATTTTTTCAGAGTGTAGTGCAAGCACAATAAGCAGAAATGGACCATGCAAACTGAAGTATTTTGGCAGGTAGACTGATTAGAAGTGACATCATAAAGCAGAGTCCCAGATGACAGTAGGAGATAGTGACAGGACCCCCTGGAGCCTAGAAGCTGGTGGTGGAGCAGAGTAAGCAGATGGCTGATGGAGATTTTGAATGAGACGTCTTGGACATTACAAATGAGGTGGAGATGGAGAGGAAGAGAAGGGATGCATGATGATTTTCAAGGCAGGATTTAAAGAACAAGGAGTGGGAGCTGATTGGCTTAGAGAAGGCAAACAGAAACAGAACATAAAAATAGACCTGAGGGAATAGCACAGCTCTGTTTATCACAGCCCTCTTGAACCTTGTATCCCATTAACTATCAGTAGTAATGACTTAATGAGCTTCTTTACAAATAAAGTTCTGACCAAAAAGAGAAGAAGAAAAAAACCTAGTCTTCATACAGAGCTGGCAGATGTATGATCAAGTAGAGCAGCTTTAGAAACTGCTGATCTTTATTCAGTTTGTTTTTCTTGGCATTAGCTCTGAGAATAACTACTATGACACTAGACATTAAAGGAAATGCATTGTGTCCAATAAATCCTTATTTGTTCATATAACTAATGAGTCTTCCGCACACACATATGATCATGGAGATCCACAGGGTTCTGTGCTAGGCCCGATATTTTTCACAAAAAATAAAAAATAAAATAAATAAAGTTTTTACAATCCATGTAGCTTTAGCTATCATCTGTTAGTGAGTTAAGCCAAGAACTCTGAGGACATAAATCATGATCCGATATGATGATGGTGCTGAGGAAAGGTCATATCACATAAGATTAAAACAAAGCTACAACTTACATTTTCAGGCTTTGCTCAACCTCCCAGCTGTCTGAGTTGTATACTTCAGTCAGGATGCTGATGTTTTCTAAAGCAGGGGTATCAAACTCAATTTCACTAGGGTCAGACTGGGAAATGAGAGCACTAACATGGTTTCATTTAATCAAAAATAATAAAAATATCCTGAATTATATTGTTGTTGATGTCCCGTAGAGCTTTCTTATACATAAATTATTCCACAGAAAGCCCCCTAAAACTTCCACATGTTGCCTAACCATCATACTGTTTAGTCAAACAAACTACATTCTGGTGTGAGTCACTTAATAAAGGAAGAGACATTCTGATAAAAGCAAAATAATTTAACCTTTTTTTTGTGCACATATTTCTACAAGTGTAGTATTGTCTATTTCACAGACCTCGACATGACAGCTCAGTAGCTGCGTGTGAATATCCTCCACTAAATGGCTTGTCTCTTCTATTATGAAGCTTGCCTTTACAGCTCCATCACTTTGGGATTTGGCTTGTAAAATCACATTTTTGTAGCTGCCTGCCTCTTTTTAGGCAGTGACTTTTTGAAGCCTCTATACCCCCTACATGGCTCTGTAACTTTGCTGGCATGTGGTTTCAAAATGACAATAGAAGTATATGAGATCGTTTCTTGGGAAATGGATGCACATGGTCCTCTCTTTATGCTCAGCGAAGACATCTGTTGTACTACACAACTGTCTAGCTTCAGCATTGGATTTGCATCTTTGTGACATAGGGTAAGGTTGTTAGCTTGTACGTAAACTAAAAGGTGGGCCAGATGAAAATTTGTGAAGGGTTGGATTTTGAGTTTTATGTGTTTCCTAAATAAATAATTTAATTGATTTTTTTTTTTTTTTACAATATATGTGTTATCACACAGGATCACTACTCATGCGCAAAATGCCTGAGTTATATAAAGAAAGGCAGGATGATAAAACATAAATTTTCCTGTCCTATGCTCTGTCCTTATTTTACCCCAGTGCTGAGTGATAGGCAGCTATAAGCAGAGTTCTCTGCATGGGCAGGTGAAATTGACCTTTTTCCCCATCTGACAGTCAGTCGCCCTGTCTCGGTAATTAATTGCCATGTTAAATCATGCTAAATTATTTAATCAGGGAATGCAAAAGGGCATAATATTTCAAGGCCATGCAAGATAATGATATTGAACAAAATTTATGTAATAGAAAAGGGAATCTATGGGCTAGTGGTCCTGCCTTAATGATTTTAAAGACTCCTGAGGCAGCAAAAGTTTTTAATTTGTTATTCATCAAGATACTAATGAATAACAAAAAGCTATTAAAGTCTTCATATGTCATCATTAAGTAGATTTTCCTGGTTTTTAACCAGCTATATGCACTTATCCTAAGACGTACCAAGCCTATGATTTACCTTTTTCCACCCTGCGGTCTGTCCTCGCTTCATCTGTTATAAAACAAAGCCTGGCTCCAAGTTTTCAGAGCGGAGAACATTTGCTGTAGAGGTTAGTTTGGAATTCTTGTAGCATTTTTTCATTCATTCATTTCTGTTGCAAATTTGGTAGTGTTTTGCCTGGTCGGTTCAGAGTACAACAAAGAAGGGAGGGCCATGCTGAAGCAATTTCAGCTAAGTCAGCATTTATTAATAGCAGCTCAACAAATATAAACCAAACAAACAAATGAAGGTGGCCACCCAGGAGAATAACTGAAAATCAATCAAATCATAGCAAATGTAAATCTTGCTGGGTGGCTAAAAGGCACCAGCCTACAAGGTGGGAGGAGAGAGAACCACGTTCGGAGAAAAGAAGCTTATACAGACTCCTGATCACGTGAATTCAGTCGGCGAGTGCGGTAAACAGAGTCAGGGATTTGTATCTGAAATAAAAAGGAAGAAGCAGAAAGCAGGCCAAACAGCAACTATTGACGCAAGGCCATCACACTAATTGGTTTTAAAAACAGTTCCAATAACATCAGTGTCAGTGACTCATTTTTATAAGACTATTATACTCTCCAATTTCTAATCTTGATTAGGCAGAAGTAAAACTACCAGTATTAATTAAAATCCTGCTATTATTATTACTATGGTGCTAAAATACAGGAACCATGTGCTTCAAAATTTTCCCAAGTGTCGCTTAACCAGAGAGCTCAAGGTTGTTCATTTTTGTTTACTGTTTGGTAATGTCAAACAATAACCTTTAGTTTTAGCTTTTTCATAAATTTAGACGCATCAATAATGTAAACCGATAGACTAGGAATACTGTGGTTTCACTTACTTTGCCATCCTGTTTATTTAGCTCATCCAAACGAATGACTGATGAGCTTATGGGATATCGACGCATCCATCGATGGTCTGTTAACTCGACCATCTCTTCTGCAATGACACAATTCAAGTATTGGTCAGATTTTAGTGAAACTTGTGCACAATGATCTGCTAATGGGGCTTCACCGAAACTGTTCCCAAGGTTATGGTCATATTTGTAATTTTACTGGCGCTTTTTCCATTTTTACAAGAATTGCTACTTAAGTTTTTGCAGATATAACTGTTTGTGAGCCTCCGTGGATTTTAGATGTCATTAGTTTGTGTAATACAGCCAACAAATGACAAAAAACAACATAAAATTCTTTCTGTACTTCATCTATTACATTAACCTGTCAATTGTGATTGATTATGAGCCGGATGAGCTATTTTCTGATTGACTTTCCATTCAGCATAACAAGAGAGTAGAATATTAGATATACTTTAAACTTAGATTAAAGGGGGTAAAATGCCACACTGTTGCATTTCAACAATTTGTTATCATGCATCAACTAATACACATAGCCTGTAAAAACCAAAACGTTAGCTTTTAAAGTCAAAATCACAGGCAAGGAAATATTGTTAACTAAATCTAATGTGGGCTAAAAATATTTTTTTTTTTGTCAACATCTAAAATCATTTCACAGGATAATGTTATTATATGATGATGTGCATCCATATATACTGTATCTCTAATAGCCTTAAACCTAAAACTCTCTCACACCGACAGTGTAACCAAAATCTGTCCACCTATATAAATTTTATACGTTTCTATGCAGCCTCAGACTATAGAGTGGGGCTAGCTCTGCAGCACTGCCTCAGTTAGAGCACGGGGAGGGTAGCCACTGTTCCACTGTCTTTCTTTGCTGTTATCAATTTTAGGCAGACAATTAGGGGATAGACCATGGAGCTTTGATGTCACTGTCAGCCTCGTGGTCTTTTGAGCCGAGGCTTGATCGGCTCTAATTCCAAGTAGAGTACGGCGTTTGAAGCGAGTAAAAACAACAGTTTGGATGAAGCAATTGTTTGTCCAGCCTTGCTTCACTCTGGACATAAATGCACGCTAGTCTGACATGTACTTTGCACATACATCGACACTGCATATGTAGTACAGACACAAAACGGGAAGATAAATGTCCTTCATATTGCTAATTTTTTTAGCAAGAGAATTAGACGATTGCTGTCTTGTTATTACATGTTTCAAATGTAATAATGGTAAAGTTTTTTGTCAGTAAGATGATTTTTCTATTGTTTGCTTTCATTTTACTGCAAAATGAATGAGTCTCAGTGAACAAAGTGAACATACATGATTGAATAGTCTTGATTTCACTGATATACTATGAGCAGGCAGCATTTAGTGATGATTTTAACGTGGGCACACATCTTTTTTATCTTTTTTTTTTGCTATGCAAAAAAAAAATAACGTAATAGCACATTGTGGTAACAGGACAAAGGCTTGAGTGAGCGAGAGAGGAAGGTGAGGTTGTTAAAGCGAGGGATGACATAACCTGGCTCTGAGCCCAGCTTCCTGAGAGCTCACCGCCTTTCTTGTTGCTATGGTTACTTGCAGCAAGTTGCCAAGTGAGGATGGTTCCGTCATCAGCAACGAATCAGAGAAGCCCAATTCCGGCAGGGGCCTGACGGTGTCGAAAATCACAGCACAGCAGAAACTGACAAAGGAGGAGACTCGCAAGAGGGACGGTGAGAGTCACACGCTGATGCAAATACAAATAATTTGCTCTATAGCTCCTTTGCGGACGAGGTCAGGTGTATGACAGATGTTTTTCCATTCTGTCCTATGCAAAACACTTGCATAGGAGGGATGTCTACTGCATTTCTACTGCAGCTGTTTTTATATTCCAAAATAGGTAGCTGTTCAGCAATAAGCATAGATGGATCTGATCAATATACATGAAACAGAGAGTCTGCTGGCATAATACACCGTGTCAGACTAGCAGATGCTGTGACACACTGACACAAACACATGCTTGAACACATGTATTAATGCAAAACAGAAGAAAAGCCAAACGACCATGTGAAGTCAGCCTTCTCGTGCTCTTTTAGCATTCTGTGCAGTTTAAGCGAAAGCCATTTAGATGTTGAATTATTTGCTGTTCTATTCTCGTCCACTGAAGCTAAATGTTCTACATGTGGTGGATGTGATTGAAATTAATCTAATACTCTTTAAATTAGATCAGGGTTGCTCGATTATGATTTTCTTAATGCTTAGATTTGAATAATTCATCAGCTGAGTTAAGGGAAAGCTAGGACCGAATCTAGTTTGTCTGATGCTGAACGAGGAACTAAAGTGCAAAGTCAGTTTTTCTTCATTTATCACAGAGATGCAATGCCACAAGTTTGGAAGCCAAATCTATCTTTGTGATCTATTGTCTCCATCCAAAAACTCATTTGCTGACACAGACAACTGATGTTTGACATAATCCCCAGTGTGAAGAGGTGACAGGAGCCCTTGGGTGGGCAGGCGGGGGTGGTTATCAGACAGACAATGAGAGAGTGTGACCGTTTATTCCTCTTTGACTGACAATGTAATGATTAGAGGTATTTGTAGTCTCTTTGTGAGTGAACTCCTTCTCTGTTCTTCAGATCCATATGACACCTCCTCTGGCTCCCTGCAGCTTATCTCCATAAAGCCAGTGGCAGCTCAGACCAACTACTCACATCCAGCATCCTCTGACCGCAGCCAGGACTCAGCTATTGTCAATGGAGAGGTGATGCATATGCACACATCCTCTCAGTCGGATACTTTTTGAACAAAAAAATGTGTCATAGAAGCTGGAAGACATAGAATTCTGCCCTTGCATACTTCTATCTTAAGTTTAAAATCACCAGGAAAAAGTTGGCAAAAGGTCACATCTTTCTGTGCTACCCACAAATAAACACATTTTTAATCAATATCTGATATTTATAGGAACCTCATCCAGCTGTCATTTCCAAGAAGGATTTCCAGTAGAACATTTTTAGAAAACTTACAGTGAGTCTAAAGAAGAAGAAACCTGGAAGTGGATGGTTCTATGTCAGTTGTAATACTGAAGCAACATAATGAATTTTTAATAAGGGTTCATTTTCTGACGAACCCTTAAGAGTCTTCTATTCACACCTGCCTTCTAAGACAAACCTGTAACCGCATACAGAATAACCTCATGTCTGCATTTGTTCTGATTGTCCCCTGTTCTGCTACATCCTGTGGCCTACCCTCTCTGCAGGTGAACTTGGCACTGAAGCAGAAGTCGGACATTGAACACTACAGGAACAAGCTGAGGCTGAAGGCTAAAAGAAAGGGCTATTATGACTTCCCGTCCGCCAACGGCAGCAGCAGTGGCCGGGCTGTGGCACAGAGACAGCAACACGGTCATGAGAGGGCTGCCGATGAGCATGGAAGACCGCTGGAGCCTGATGATGAGCGAGGTTCTACTTATGTCAAGTCTCACAGAAGGTGAGGGGAGAGTAGGGAAGCAGCTGGAAACAAGATTTTACTGACTGTCAACACAAAGAAAAATCCATTCTTGCTTACAAGTTTGACCCACCACATGTATCATGTTCTTCATATTGGTTGATTGGACTTTTAATCATAGACCGCTAGCAATCTCTGCTCACCCCTGCTGTGCCTAATTAGCTTACCTCTATAAGTGAAAGTGCCTCCTCTAATACTGTTATTATCCATTTATGCCATAGTAGGTAGTGGGAGTCCCATTAGGCCTTTCTGATTAGACTGATCCAAACTCAGAGCTTCCCTAATGGAGATAATTCAGGGTTTTGGATGGACCACTATGCTGGTTCTGTCCTGTTTCAAACATACAGATGCACAAAAACATGTGTAGTACTTGTACTTTACATTTAGACATCAGAATAACTCACACTCATCTGCTAACCAGCAATGTTCAAACCAGAAAGTGGGTTTGTGTGTTCACTTGATGACCATTTTACTGTGAAAAAAATAAGTCTTTCAAACAATTATTTGAAATCTGTCCCAGAACCTTTCTTTGATATTCTTGGCATTTTCTAACATGTCACATCTCATCCGTCTGTGTTAACATTTCAGGTAGCTTTTATACTTTTCCTCGCCCTGTTCATAATGTCTGGCTCAATAAAACCTGTAAGGTTTATTATGTCTTCCCTCACCCCTCACTACTTGCCACTGCGGGGAAATTAAAACTGAAAGGGTAAATGTTTTAAGTTAATAACAAAACCAGATTTGATTTGCACTGAATCCACTCTTTACTCTAATTGGCAGGCACTCGCAGGTAGGGCAGGCGGCCTATCGAAGCAGACAAAGCTTAAGCAGTCCGAGCCCCGGAGGAACAGAGATGGACCTGCTTGTAATGAGAGAGAGACCCAGGAGAGGCATCCGCAACAGTGGCTATGATGTGAGTTATATTTCAACACCGACCCTGTCTGCCCAACTAGATCATCCAACTAGCAGTTAAAAGATAACTCTACACAGCTTCTAGTCTATTTTAAAAAATATGCACCAGTTTATAAAAAATGTGGTAATTTTAACTCTTTTTGTTACTCTTGTCCTTGCTGCCTGTGAAGCGATCCTCTGATGGGGAATTAAAATCCACAGGCTTCATTGTGAGTAAAAGATATTTCCACAGTTCAGCTAAAACTATAATGAGGGTTCATCTGTCTGTGTTGGGCAAACAGAATGCATGTCTTTCAAATTTCCAGTTAATTTTAGTGCAAATTTTCCCCTTTGTATTTCTGTAGACATTGTTAAGCTGCTGTGCAGCTGTAGAGGGACACTTAAGACAAGAGGGAATTTTGTACAGACTACCAGCAAAATGGGGGAAGAGCAGCTTGACAAGACTAAAGCTGTTTTTCACATTTGGCACTGCAGCCCTGAACTTTTCTCGACATTATCCCGCAGAGCTGTATGCGAGAAGCGCATTTCTGACTCAGTCGGAGAATACAATAGGTAATTACCTGGAGAATTTACATCGGGTGAGTGGACGCCGTGTGTCTTGCCTCCTGCAAGCTCTACCCAGGCAGCACCCTCACCTGAACCAAACAGAGTATTTCCAGAGCTGAGAACACAGCTTTCCTGTAAGAGAAAGGCTTCAGTTAGACATAGGGATGTGTTTGAACACATTAAGAGGCGTTTCTGCGCAGCCATTTTTCACTGAATTGCATTAAGAGATCATATCATGTGTGAGTATAGCATTTGTAAAAGCCTGTTTAAAGACAGAAAAAGATATTTATGTGTAAACTCATTTAACAAAGCATTTTAGCAACACTGAAACAAATGCTGGTATTTATTAAATGTATTTATATGAGGTAATTTGCAACCTGTGTGTAGAAGACTGCACAAGTGGCTTTTACTTTTTTGATGTATTACTGTTCAACGGTGCCCGTGTTTCTCATTCATTTTAATAGTAATTAAAGAAAAAGTTGCCTATTTGCACTGAATTAAAAGATCAAAATCAATCCCTGCTGGCGTTCAGCCTTATTCTCCTTGCAGCAACAGAGAAATGAGTTATATTCAACTCAGGTGTGGTTTCAAGTGTGCCCCAGCCAGCTGAAGGTAGAAAAGTGGTTCATTTATAATTAAGAGCTAAGATTTATTGGGTCCTGTCGTTTTGATATATAATGCATCTCAGGAAGACTGGTTTATGTCCCTACTGTTTTATTGGTCCATTATGGTTCTGTGTATGGCTTTTCTCTGTCGTGAAGACCGAACACAGGTATGGGAGCTTCTAAGAGCAATCAGGCAGACCATTCCTAAAGAGGGCTTTCATTCTGAGCTAGTGCTGGAAATATTTCTCTGAACTTCCACTGACCTGACAGCCATCTGACTTTTCATGGGAGAAAAATAAAAGGGTCTACTGGCTCTTATAGCTGTAGTATGGGCACCTATGTTGAATGTTACTGTTTTATGCAATTATGTGCTTTTTCTTCTGTTGCAGGTTACAAATCTGGTCTGGCAGTTTTTTGCCTCCAATTTAAATAGATCAGGTGTTTGAG
This sequence comes from Oreochromis niloticus, assembly GCF_001858045.2. Lineage (NCBI taxonomy): Eukaryota > Metazoa > Chordata > Actinopteri > Cichliformes > Cichlidae > Oreochromis > Oreochromis niloticus. Next base: position 24,099,276 of record NC_031965.2, on the reverse strand, counting down.
ATGACTAGCTGGTGTCGCAAGCAAAACAGTGTGTTGAAGTCTTTGTTACCAACCTTTCAGCTCTGTTAGAAATATGGCACAATGGCCAGTACAAATTACAAGATTCTTTCTCAGAACTCCTGGCCCTGTACATTTCATAGGGCCTCGTGTAGCTGCAGGCTCCATCATTGCAGATATATTTCTCTGCTGTTCTGTGTTGCAAGAGGGGCTGATTTATGAGGTGCACCACACTAGGTCTCCCATGACTAGTCTGTATTCGCACAGGAAGTAGGACAGCCTCAACTCATATTAATTTATCACTAAATATGAGGACTGATTTCATGTGGCTAAAGAGGAAGTACGAAAAGACGGAGGGAGATTAAGTCTGAGAGTGGAATACATAGAGTTGAGAGGACAGTGGTTATGTATAAAGTATCAGTGGCCCTTCTCCTAAGCTTACTGTAACCAAACTCATAACAACACTGGATTAAACTATTCCAGCAAATTAATCTAGTACACTCAAGTGTATGTTAAACAGCCTCTTCTAGCTCAGTCAGCACTTTGTTTGCAACCTAGTGACAGAGTTACAAAATGCATTACAGGACTTGTATCTATTAGCATCCTGACAATTCAGTGTGGAAAGGCTACGTTTAAAAGTATCACATAAATTTGAAAGTCAAAGCATGCTTTCCACAAACCATCAGCATAAAGCTACCTTGAAACTGATGCTTTTATTCTCTGAGGGCTAAAGTCATCACTGGTGACAACCATAACCTTAGCCTATGCCCTAATCATAACCCTGTAGTTTGGAGACAGTAGACATATTTTTTTGAGGAAAAAAATAGGCTTTGATGTGTCTCAGTTGGAATGATCATTTCTTTTTGACTTGATTGCTAAAATCTTAACTGTGAACCTGAGATTAGGGTTTGGGTCACCACAGATAATTTCTTAGGCCTCAGAGGGTTAAACTTGTGCCAAAATTGCATATCTCATCAGTCTTGTTTGTATGTTGCTTGTAACTGTGTTTTGTTTTTTTGTTATTTAAGAAAATGAAACAGATAAATATAGGCTTTTCAACCAAATGTACAAGTTGTCAGACTTTAGTCTCAGTTCACAATAGTTTCTCTACGGTAACATTTTCAGACTGAGCCAGAGTTGATTGAGGAGACAAATGTTGATCGTCTAATGGGACCGCGGGGATACATGTATGGACGGGGCTTGAAAGGCCACTCAGAGACATCCACTCTCAGCTCACAACCGTCGATTGATGAAGTGCGACAGCAGATGCACCTGCTGCTCGAGGAGGCTTTCAGTCTGGCTTCAGGGGGGCAGTCCACATCCGGAAGGCACTCCCACCACCACCACCAACCAAACCACTACAACCCTGCGCCGCCTCCCCTCCCTTATGCAGATGTGGTGACCAGTGCACCGGGTACAATGAGCTCTGGACAGGGAGGCCTCCAGTGGGTGCCATCTTATGGTACAGATATGTATCAGTGTAGCCTGCCAAAACCAGTAAGTTGGCTGAGAATCACTTGTGCTCTCTAATACCTGTAATAAAGAAACGTTAACCCTAAATGGCTTTCACAATCTGTTTAAGGCCTTTCGCTTCACCCAGCTTCCTGAGGCCATGGGTTCTCCTCCCCCTTTACCACCTCGCACTGGGCCCCCTCCTGGGACTTCTCTAAGACGGTAATGCTGAAGATATACACGAGCACAGCTGCAGACAGACCGTCATGCTGCTGCCTGTAGCGCCCAAAACCCATAAGATATTCAACATTTATTCATATTTAAATGCATATTCAGGGACTAGATAGTCACTGGGTGATGTACTGTGGCCAGCGCGATTTTAGGGCTTGTGTAAATTTTAATATTGGAGCAGTGCATTGAGAGATGGGAAGAATGTTAATAAGGTGCCCACTTTTTCACTCAGCATGTGTCTGCCATCTAGTGGTGTAGTATTGCAGTATGTCTTTGTTTATTGCCTCTCCAATCTCTGTCCAACTTAGTTCCACTTCTGACTTGGGGCCTAAGGGAAGGAGCTTAGAGACATCTGTCACTGAAATGCAAAGTCAACATGACAACAACCCATATGGGCCAACCACTAGAGCAGCACTTCCATCTATCACTGCAGAGCAGCCTGTGTCCAACTACTCAGGTAAGCATAAGAAGGAGATGACTTTGCACTTTAAAAGCAACCCACAGTGTGTTCCAGTGTGCTTTAATGCCAACATTACTTTTTCAAGAATGGAAAAATATTTGGACAAATTAAAATCCTTGAGGTGAAAAGCTGAAATTTATGAACCCACAAATGAAATTAGTCAGCGCCACTCTCTCTTCTCTATTTTTCACAGGAAACCCAATCACGGCTGTCTATGCCATCCCAGCCACGAGGCCCGGTTACTCAGAATACTTTGTGTCCACACCGCCCACCTCCTACCACAGTCCCTCTTGGATGTCTTATCCACCTGAACCCGAGGATGTGCCGCCACAGTGGGCAGATTCTGTAAGGAAGCTCATTTTGTCCGAAGCACCCAAGCCTACTGCAGAATAATGAATGTACAGTGGTAGAATGTCGTTACCAGATGTTGGAATTAAACAGGACAGTCCGGCTTAAGCTGTTGTCCCATAGCTCCAAGAGATCCTTGGACTAATAATTAGATCTTTAAAATAAACTCCTCCAAAGGAATTTCTTGAAGGATTAAGAATAAATTAAGACTTTGAACAGGTTAGAGAATGGCTACAAACAAAAGATACATGTAAGGTTGTTTTTTTGTTTTCTCTTATTTTCATACAGTTTCCTGAAACACACTATTAATCTGATAAAATATATTAGATAATATTAAAATGCTTCAACTTTTTTTTCTCTATAAGTTCAATTCAAGCCTAAAGAGCCATAAAGCGTGGTACTGAAATGACATGAATTAATAATAAAAAAATACCAAAAAGGAGTCCGTCGCGTAGTTGGGATACCCCTCCCCATTAAACATTTTTTTGTCCTTTGTCTCATTATGGAACTGACATTGATCCAAAACACATTTTTTGCCCAGTCTCTAACTTGGAAGATGACTGGGACTCACTTAACTTAGTAGTTGTTAAGCACAGTCCTAAATTTTCCTATGTTTTTCATTACAATTGGAAAGGCTCCATTTGTCTTGTTAGATGTGTTATTGCAACCCGTGTGGCCTATGTGTCCCTCCCTCCCTGCACTCTCCCTGTTTGTATGAAATGTTTTTTGTCTTTTTTTTTTCTTGTCTCTTTGCCTGTTTCAACCAAATGCATTCATGCAGTGTCTTTTTGCAGAACCAGTGTCATTTAGAAACCATTTGCTGAACTGAATTTATGGCTGGCGTTGAGTGGACACAACAAAACACTGGGGTAGTTGAGCACATTTCTTAAATGAACACCTTTTTTTTTAAATTTACTGTTTGCTTTTTTTTTTTTTTTTAGTTTTGTGGTGTGTAATGCTGACACTTAAAATTTGTGTCTTCATGCAAAAGTAGATTTTTGTTCGAAGCAATGTTTGAATCAAGTTGCATCTCAGTTTAATATAGTTGTAGAGCTCCACACTCATTACTTTCCTTGTTAAGTTGGTCCATTTTGTGTATATTTTGTGTTATCACCCATTCTTTTTAATTAGTGGTGCAAGAGAAACTGTTCACTCAGCAAGATGGAAAACTAACGAATACTCTGTCTTCTAACAAAGTCATTTTTAGAGGGCAGTAGTAATGAGGTTTCTGTATTTCTGATGCCCTGTTCATCTTGTTTTTCAGGTGCCCCTGCCTGGGTACGTAGAGGCTTTTCCTCATCCTCGCTACCCACAGGGGAGCCCCACCAGGCTGCCTCTGCAGTATAACCAGACACTGGAGCAGCCACCACCTGCCCCAAGCACATCATCCCAGCAAAGTCTACCCCAGGTGCTGAAGGACATGGACAGTATGCCCCTGAGCAGCCTCTCCACCTCTGCACTTGTGCAAGCTATCCGGCAGGAGGTGGCAAAGCTAGCGAAGAAGCAGAATGACATGTTTGAGTTCTAGGTTTGATTCTGCTCCTATGTGGTGGCATTCCTATGGACAGATTTTTGATGTTTGTACTCTATAACAGACTGATGTTCTTTATCCACTGATGATCCACTTATTGATTTCTTTTCATACACCATTGATGTTTTTTTAGCTCCTGACTTTAGGGAAATGAACAAAAGATTATTGCCATCCTCTGTTGACGATGTCCAAAGTAAGTACACACATCTCTCTGTAGATATGTCAATAGGATACGCTAAATATGGAAAATGTCTTTTTTTTTCCATGATCACAATTTTTTGGGTAATCAGAGTTAATTGAGAAGCGACAACCCCGTAGCGTTATTGTCTGTACTGAGAGGACCAAATTCTTCCTGTCAGATGGGTAAGTATAAACCACAGTGTATATGAGCATGTACAGTATAAGGACATTGTGTATCTAATCTCCTTTTATAGAACGTTAGCTTGAACAAGATGGGCTCGATCAATATCTGCTAATTTCCGAATCCATATAATATCAAACCAGTGCATCGCTTTTTAATGTTTATTTGCAGATCACATAATAACACCAATAACAACAAATGCTTGTTATCTTTGGTGGACTAATATTTTTCTTTCTTTTTTTTTTTAGTTTAAACTAGTTTCTTTAAATTAAGAAATGGTTTAAATACAGTGAATGAGTATTTGTGTTTTAAGTTTAACCCAAGTTAACATGACGATGCATCCATGATGATGTGACTGATGAAATGTATATCTCTGTGTGTGCAAAGTGAGAGAATCATTCATGATTGCAGTATTTGTTGGGTGTTTGACTTTCGAGTAAATTCACTTGGTTAGCACTACGAGACCTTTCCTTTGAACAGTAATAGGTGGTTATTATAGTATATTACTGTTGTCAAATACTTAACCATATGTTTGGCTTTTTTTATGTAGAAAACACAAACACTTTGGTTTTTGAAAACCCAAATGAACAACTTTGAAGTCAAATCAGCTGGATTTTTATACTTTATGATTTGCCGATGATTCAGCACACCTACTCTACAATTTCAAACCCTTAAACAAAATCTAGTCTCTTAAACGCTAGTAGTATCGCCATCGTTTCTTGTAAAGTTCAACTATAAAGATAGTGAGTATAATGCTTGTTTACTGCCCCTAAAGCATCTCGATGGTCTCAATGAGCACATTTAATGAATAAAATGCCACGTTTGTTTAAAGTACTGACACATAATGAGGTTCTGCATCACCACTCCCATTCAGAAGTTTAAGCGCACAAGCCATCGTGTCATGGTTAAGAAACAGTGTTCAAGATGAACATATCACTGTGGATCATCATTGTGCCCTGGAGTCATGCTATAGAAGACAATTACCTTCATTTTTTGGGAAGTTTTCATATGTAATGAAACTAAGCCAGGTCATACATAAAAATATAAAACATGCCTGCCAACCTTGAAAGTTAAAATGTGAGGCCCAGTAAATACAAGTTATATAGTATAGAAATTTACAGGTTAAATAAAAGACCAAGCCTTGAATGGTATAAAGGACATTTATTACAATTATTTCAGCAGGGACAAGAAGAAAGGCGGTCACGATTATTCTCTGGAAAAATGAAAATAAATCCTGCTGACTTTTCTAAAGGGATGGGTTTAATTTAGCCAAATTAATTTGGCCACCTTCATCAACTTTGTTAGCCTCATGTTAGGACACCATATTAGGCCCCAAAACAAATGTTTAAAACTCCCATAGAAGGAATTCTTTCCTCATATTTCACTGTGGCATGAAAGGCTCCAGCAGGTTAGTTTGAACTCTTCATGCATAATTGCTTGCACGGGAACTGAAAGTGGGACTGACTGAAGATGAGTGCATGTAGGCCTACACCAGGGATGCTGCAATATATTTGTATACACACTGAGATGGTGACTTTTACTGATATTCACGTGGAATGCTTTGCTGATTATATTCTGATCAATGCTGTTGTGGGAAAGCAGTCAGTGGTGACATAAAGAGTGAAGATGCCTTCAAATCATTGTTTCCTTTTATAGAGCAGTATTGCTTTTTCGGCAATCCTGGATGAATTTAGCCTTTTTGCCTCATGACTACTTAACAAAGTCTCCTTCTTTTTCAGTAACTGTTATTTTATACTCATCCCTGTTGATGTGTATGTAGTAATGAAGAAATGTTGTCTGTCCTAAACTCAACACAAACTGTCTGCTTGTTTTTATTAATTTTACTGATTATTCAGACAAGCACTTGTGTCTTAAAAGCTGTAGGTAATACAGTGAAACCATTTTTGTGTGTACCAGAAGTGAACACCTTTCCACATTCTCATGCTGGATATCTGAGAAAACTTAGTGATATGAAACAAAGGGGTTTTAGGTTATTATTTGATTTGAAAAAAGATGAGTATTTATTCTCTAAAATTAAATACAAAGTGAGCTAAATCTATTAAAAAATAAGTGGTTTTTTTTCTTCCAGGCTGGTTTCTTATTTCTTTTCATCTGTTTGACCTTGTTAGATTCAATGATCCTCTCATATTAATCTGACAGAGAGATGAAGAGAATGATTGGAGACATAGACATGGTTGATGGTAATTCAGAAAAACAACAGATGCTTATAGATGTGTAAAGTAACTTGTCATAGACTGCATGGTTGTGACCCAACAGCTTTTGCTGCGTGCAGCCACCAGAGGCAGCATTGAGCAACTTATTACAAAATTGAAGCTTTCTTTAATTTTAAAAGTTTTTTGGCTCAAGTAGCATGACAGCCACATCCATGATTGCCATATTGCCAGGAAATTTATCTCTCCTGTAAGTAAGTTGCTTATTTTTGAATACCGTAATAAATACAAAGACTTTGTGGGGAGATATTGTATGCCAGGGATGTCCAACTCCAGGCCTCAAGGGCCGGTGTCCTGCAGGTTTTAGATGTATCCTTGATCTAACACAGCTGATTTAAATGGCTAAATTACCTCCTCAACATGTCTTGACGTTCTCCAGAGGCCTGGTAATGAACTAATCATTTGATTCAAGTGTGTTGACCCAGGGTGAGATCTAAAACCTACAGGACACCGGCCCATGAGGCCTGGAGTTGGACACCCCTGTTGTATGGCAGCATGACTTTAGTAGAGACACATAGTATATGAGCAGGGTTCTGGGGCACACTTGGCATATTACTGTAGGTGAATTCACCTGCAACCATTTAAAGCTTCAACAGGCCTTAACTTGCATAAACTCAAGCAAATATTTAAAAAGTAATGTGTCCTATAATATAGAAACCTGTCTCTTGTCAAAGACTTCTTTGACCTGACTCGGTTCTGTAACACATCAGCAAACTGTGGAGCAAGCATATTCTTGTTTGTGTTTCCTGCCAATTCAGGTCCATGAAAAAGTGTCATTTCTGACACTACTGCAGAAGTTTGTGGCAAGCTCAACACCCATCAGAGTAGCTACGGATTATATGAGTGAAGACCCAAAGTGCCATTCTGATGCCACTGAAAGTGCTACAGCTGTGACAGGTACCAGTGCAGCAAAAACTATTCTGTCATGTTGACAGGTGAGCATACTCACATTTACTCTACTCACATACAGTTTTTGACTTTGCACACATACCATTTTTGACAGTTGAGCTGCAGTGAATCATATCACTGGCAGGGCTGACAGAATGTAGCTTTATTTTCCTTCAGTACTAATAAGAGTCATAATCATACTGAGAGTAATGACTTTGTTTTCACATGCAGACCTTTAGCTATGTTTCTCTAAGAAGAAAACCCCCAAAATGTAAAACTCAGGAACCAGCCAGTTAATAGAGCTTGTGCTGCTAGTCTTCAGTTTCATATTGCTGTGCCCTTCACTTGGTCATCTTTAGTAAAATCTCAAAGGCTAATAAATCCCTACAACCATCCCTTTCTTGTTGGAAAATGAGGTAAAATTACCTAGAGGCTCAGTTCTATGACTTTGTTGGCTATATTTACAGCAGCTGTAGGGAATGGAGTTAAAGTCATTTTGCTTTTCTAAAATTCTGAAATATTAAAAAGCACTTCTGGCAATGTTGCCTAATATACATTCTACCACATAGATGCTTTCAAATGTGGGTTCTGACTCTTATTATGCCAAAACAGAACAAATGAATCTGAGATGAAACATTTAAAAAACAAATACAGACTTTTACAGAAATCTTTCTGAACTTTAACATAACTAAAGAGCTAGCATACATATTCTTGTTTCAAGGTCAAATAACTTGTGTTAATTCACTATAATACAGTGCTTCTGTTCATATGACCTTATTGACAAGAATACTTATGTATGTCATATTTTATTATCCTCATGTTTTGTGTACCAGCATGAGCGCCAGGCACTTTTGCCTTTTGTATGTATGTGTGTACAAAAATAATGCAGTAAATCTGTAGTTCAGTATTTTACCACTAGGGTTCTCCCTAGTGCCATGCAAACAAATGCCCTCTCTCTGGAACTGGTAAATAGGCTTCCAAGTCAGAACACATCTAAAGAGCCTTTACTTCTCATAAAGATAGAGCTGCACTGGTAATATGCATAAAATGTTACATGAAGGACATGGACAAAACCGGATTATACACTACAATTAAGTAGAGTCAACCGAAAGTAAACCAAAATTTAATCATGTATCAAGTTGCATTTAAATGTTTTTTAGTAATGCAATCTCTTTTTCATCTGAGACAGATGAAAAAGATCTGCTCAAGAATCGATGTACAGACTGCAATATGCCAGACTGAGATGTTTCTTGCCTGTTGTTACCATAAACATCAGAGTCTCCTTCACTCAAAAATCAAAGTGATGTCTTTTTGTCCACCTTTGTTGTGCAGATTGAAGTATGTTCAGGGTTGAATAGCAGAAGGTTGTTTCAGATGAATCTGCTGAGGGTGGGAATTTTGTTTGTGACAGTCTGATGTGAAAACTTGAACCAGCATTGGATTAAATTAATTAAATGGACTAAACTAGTCAATTACATGGTTTTCAGGTGATGATGTAATTCTAAAAAAAAACTATTACAAGAGTAGTAGCATTATTATTGGCATTATTAATGCCAATATGCCAGTGACTGATTTAATAATTGGTAATAATATTATGACTTTCTACTAAAAGCACAACATCGAGGTATTGAAACACACTGATGCAGCTGCCGTGGTTTCCAAATGCACAGTTCAATTCTATTAGCCCCATGAAAGATGTATATGTATTCGTTAGAAGTCAGACCACCATCATCATTAATATTACACATTCTAAAGTCAGCTCTGTGTCATAGCATGTCCAGTTTGTGTCCATATATACTGTATATATTAGTTATTAATGCAAATGTTACACATTAAGGTTTGAAGAAAAGTGGGGAAACTTAAAACTTTTGGCAGATTTTAATGAGAATACCAAATCTGTACGGTTCAGATGCTTTTGTCCATCACCGGTGCTTTGATGTTTTAGGCCTCTGCTTTTGTGTCCCCTCTCCTGACTAACTCTTATCTATTTCCCCGAATCCTCATTTTAATTCAATGAAATGCACAACACATGGAAGCAGTCGTTCTTGTATTTGATATTCTCTCTCCCAGGTAGAGTGTAGATATAGTTAGAGCCTAATTTGTCAGTTGTAATTAAATGTGATCGAACTCTGAAGGTCCATTATCTCTAATAAAGGCTGCTTAAAGTAATTATAATGCAGACTTCTGAGAAGACATCAGCACAGAGATTTGATAATTACCACAATGATCAGTACAAGGACCGGTCAAGGGTGGAAAACAAACTTGAAAGTAACTTAACAAATTTCCTGTGACACCACAAGTGACATTTTCTCACATTGATATTCACAACTATGTTTGCACTTTTAACTCGTAAACTGAATTCTGACTGAGGTATTGCTGGGAGCAGAGAGAATTTGTGAAATGAAGCGTAACTGTTTTGGTATTAGTATGCGTCAGGAGGTCCCGATGAGGCAAATGATACATCACTTCGCCCTTAAATTACCTAATGACAATGGATATCCCCAAAGATAACATTTTCTTCTTGTATCCATATCATTTGATATGGATGAAAATGACACATTGTTTTCCACTGACTGAACTCTTCCCCAGTGGTATAATTTTAATATGTGAACTCAGTGGGTGGTGGATTGAAAGTCAGACTCAGAACCAGACAGACTGAGTCTCATTAACTGAGGCGCCTCTGAACTACACGGTGGAATAGAACATTAAAATTATCTTAGTGCCTGTCGTGCCTCTGCAGCATATGCTTCAGTTTGCATGAATCATGCGCGTACAGTAAATAAAGCTATGCAACTTTTTCTGTGTCAGGGCAGTTGGGCTTTAAATAGACAAACCTTTAGGGTTTTCAGTACAGCGGTTGTGTGTGGTGTGGTTCAGGCTGCTATTTCATGTAATTCTATTGATTATATCTGCCTACTCCAGTCGGTGCATCATAGCAAATTCCACTCTGCAGAAGTTCAGTCCACCTCCTTAAAAATATGAGGGGACCACTGCCATGACCTGCTTACTCTAAGTTTAAAAGTTTCCAAAGTTTGTCACTCTTAACTGACTCCATGAAGCTAAAATAACTGGATGTCCCTTTCTGCCTTTGCTTTTCCTTTCATGCACTCTCATATTTAGTGTTTTTGCAGAACACTACTCTAGGGGCTGTCAAAGATACTTAACAGACAAATCATATGATAATAATGTATTGCAGTTGCTGTTACATTTATATGACTGAGATTTGTGTATTTTATTATTTGCGTGACCATTTGAGAAGCAAAATGTTATTAACCTTATTAAATAAATTAAGAAATCTCAGGTGGCTCAGAAAACATAACACAGACAAATCTAAATATTTGTCTGGTTAAGCTGATCAACTAATGAACTAATTTGCTTGAAATACCTTTAAGTTGAAATTTATTTTTCCACCAACTTCTCTATTATCTGCCGGAGATAGTGATTAGGAGGGGACCCAGATGCAGGACACGAAGGAGTAACAAACAAGAGCAATCTGTTTAATCAAGGCTGATGATGAGATTTGCGCATTAACAAAGTCCAAAAGGTAAAAACACAGGTGCACAGTGACATAGGTCAGCTAGAGGAACCTAACAGATAAACTAGAGGTGGGAGACACTGGAGGATGTATACACAGAGCACTAATTAGAGAAAAAAAGACACAAGTGAGGGCAGAAAAACCGGGGAAAGCAATCAGGGAGAAGCACCGAATCACAAAGGAGGGAGAAGACAGGAAGAAAAACTAAAATTAAGTACAAAAGAAAACAAACCTTCAAGATAAAACAGGCAATAGCTAAAGGACACTAACATACACCTGAAGAAAATTACTGAATAAGAAATCAGGGACAAGGGAACACAGCAACATAGACTAGTATTAATAGTATATATGAAATAGTAGACTTTCAATACATAAACTAAAACAGCAATTAGAAACTCAAACTAGCAATAAATAAGGAATACCATAGAAAACAAACTCGATAACTTTAAAAAATCACCCCAAACTTAAACTGATGTGTAAACAATGATGTGTGAGGATATAGCAGCTAATATAGCTTCATTGTGCTTCATGAAAACATGGCAGTCTCTTGAAATAGAAACAGGAAAAGTCTTGTAAGTGCTCAGTAGTTAGTGCAATGCTTGTCTTTGTGTTCATGCTTGTATTTATCCAATTCATGGATATTTCGGTGAATGAAATACAATAAGTTAAGTGTTAAACGAGTGAAGACAGTCAGGATATATTTATTCACTTTGATGTGTTGTGCTCTTAAAGGAATAAGCTCTGTGCTCATATTCAGGGTCTCATTTAATTTTGCTGGCAAGTGGCTCAAGTGACTATAATAACCAAAGAATGTGTCCTATTAAAGAAAAATGTCAAATTTTCCACTCAAACTTAAGGAAAGAACTCAGACGTAGGTGCTTAGCAGCTAAATATTCACAGGTATTCACTGCTTTTAAGTTTGTTACTGTTTCACAGCAGAGAGTGAAGTGTTGCCCCTGTTTGTCTTTCCAAGTATTTATGAGGAAAAACCATCAAAAGTCTTTATACTGAATGTAGAACTGGGTTGGAAGCCACTTAGTAGTGACTAGCAGCCTGGTTCCTCCTTCGCAGCTTGGCCATTAAATTCCAGCCCTGTCTCGGTTCTAATGGGAAGCATCTAAAAGCCTTTGGCTGGGTGGAATATGCAGAGCTTTGGCTGTAGCATGAGCTGAGAAACTGGCAAAGCTTACCTCTCTTATTTGGATTAATATCCCCTGCACCTGTCTTCTGGGAAATTAATGGGTGTTACTGTAAGCAGCCTTCTTTCTTCCTCAAATCTTTTCTGCTGATTTCTCACTTTCTTGACCCCTTCTGCCAGTTCTTTTTACCTCTCTCTGTTGTCCTTCCATACTTTCCCTCTGTAGATTAATTGGTCAGTGATACCATATGTTAAAGAGTGCTGAGCTCCCCTACCCAGCTGTTTGAAACCTGAGTAGTCAGCAGAATTTAGCTGCCTGGCCCTCACTCGCCACTTCTTATGCATTTGCTCCTTCCGTTTCCAGTCCTCTTCAATGGACCTCCTTCTGTCTTTTATCCTTCTCACTTGTGTGCTGCTTTCTTTGCAATATTCCCAGCTAGAAATGTCATGATGTGGCCAGTTTTAGTCTTATGATTACTTTTACTGTTGCAACCTCAACATTTTTTTAAAATGTTTTCAAGACAAAAAGTTTATTTTTGCAGATTTCTACAGATTATATAGGAACAAAATATCTTTACCATTTCTCTACAGGGGAAATGAGGCCAGCTAAAGAAGAAGAGCAGAAAGGCGGTTGGTCCAAATGACATAGCTGTTCATGTATGATGTGTGGGAGAGGGCTGTAGATTTTTTGAACAGGTTGTTTAACACAGTTCTGGAGAGTGAGAGGATGCCTGAGGAAAGCAAAGGAAAGGTGTACTGATACTGATTTTCATAAAATGGGTGATGTGCAGAGCTGTAGCAAAGCGGGATAAAGCCGATGAGCCACACCATGAAAATGACAGACTGTTGAAGCTGGGTTAAGAAGAGAAGTGACAATTGGTGAACAGCAGTATAGTTTCACGTTGCGAAAGAGTACTACAGATGTGATATTTACTTTGAGAGCGCTGATGTAGAAGTATAGGGAGGGTCAGGAGTGGCACTTCATCATTGTGGATGTAGAAAAGACATGCATGTGATAAGGTGTCAGTGAGCACACCAGTGAGCTGCCAGGGAGGAGAAAAAAATGAAGACCACAGAGAAGATTCACGATGTAGTAAATGAGGACGTGCAGGGGGTTGATGTGACAGAACAGGTTGCTACCACACTGTACCATCTTCTTGTTTTGGCAACCTGTAAAGCGATGAGCCAAAAGAACAAGATTTCTCTAGACATTGCGTTCTTGTATTAAAAGTAAATAATTATTATTCTAAAACTTTCACAATAAACTTGTTTGAATGAGTTCAGATTAATTCTGCTGTTGTTTTCCTTTTAAAATCAGTTCCAAATCAGTGCCTAGTTAGCATAATATTTGCCATTTAACAAAAAGTTTTATCATTTTATTTCTTGAGGAAAAACCAATACAGTGCCTCAAAAGAGGTGATTAATTGCTTTCCTTTGCCAATCAAAATGACACATTTAAAGGCCTTATTGGCTCTGCAAAGTTGTGATTGGCATTAACTGAATGATTGCAAAATAACCACCAAGTCAACTGATAATGAAAATAATTAATTGCAGTACTTCAACAGAGGTTGTCGTGTTTGTTCTTTACTGTGTTTATTGTGTATGACCCAACAGTTAATTGCTTTGTGTAGAGTGATGATAAAAGAGACCTCTCTTTTGAACTGTTATTGTTTGTGCATCCTTGCCGTGGTTTGATTTTTAGAGGCTTATTGGGTTCCCTAACGTGATGGTAATTAGAATATTTGCATTTTTTTACTCTGGCGATTTCAAGTCGTTTACATGCTGCACCTACAGTCAGAAGTCACCAAATCATGTTTGAGAGTTACTACAAATATTTGTGCATTACTTTAACTCACATACATAACAAGGATAAACAAATTTTAGCATAATTCATGAAATAAGATTACCTTCCATGTTAGAAGATGGCCTTGTGTGTGATTTGTGACCGCACACAGGGAAGTGAATGGGAAATGAGTGACTCTCTGCTGGGAGTGTGTGAGCAGTAACATTATCAGCTGATTGCCACAGCCACTGTGAAGTGCATGCTGACAGGGTGATTAAGTTATTTAAATCTGTTCCATATACTCTAGTGTCTACATAGGACAAACTTTTCAAAAAATGAAAAAGAAGGTCTAGTGTCTTTTTGCATATGTGGTCCAGACACAAGTTTACAACTGTGAGCCTTTGCTAGTGTGTGGGTTAAAGTCATGATAAAACAAAAGGTGTTATGTGTGAGAGACAACAAAAAAAGTGTAGCCCTTACGAAGTCTTGAAATTACAACAAAAATGGAACGAAAATGCCAAAGCAGCAGGTGGAATTTCTAATTTTATTCAGTTTGGTTTTATTTATATAGCACCTAGATCTAGTTGCTTTAAGGCACTTTATATTGTCAGGTAAGGACCCTACAATAATACAGAGAAAACAGAAAAAACCCAACAGTCAGATGACCGCCTGTGTGCAAGCATTTTGGCAACAGTGGGAAGAATAAACTCCCTTTTAACAGGAAGAAACCTCTGGTAGAGGTTTCAGAGAAGAGGGGCCTGAAAGCCAAAGGCTCTGCTTCCCATTATTGTCATGGTTCTGGGTCATTTTGACCCAGCATTTTTAGTTTCTTGTATTTTGTTTTTTTTTTCTGTATTATGGTTTATTTTCTGATTCTTTAATTGTCCTGTTTTGAACATTATAATTCTAAGTTTCAGTGTTGTTCTGGTTAAGAGTTTTGTTCTCAAGTTTTAGTTCAGTGTCTAGTCTGTGTCTGTCATGTTTCCTGTTTTACTTTGAAAGTCCGTGTCTCATGTTAGTGTGTCCAGTGTTACTCTCCCCTGTGTTGTCATCATGTGTCATTTGAGTCGGCTGTGTCCTCATGTGTCTCCAATTCTCCTGATCACCTCACATGTGTATCTAAGTGCTCCGTCTCCCTTTGTTCATTGTCACGTCGTCTGTGTTACCTGCCACCATGTCATCGCAGTCAGAATCGTCACAGTCATTGTCGTTTGTAGTTGAGTCTTAGTTTCTCCAGTTTAGGTTGTAGTTTAGTTTAGCCACTGTCCCTGCTGTTTTGTCATGCCACCTTGTTTCAGCCATAATAAAGGCTTGGCTTTTGTCTAAAGTTCAGTTCCGTCTCCTCGCCTGTGTCTGCTCCTGGGTCCACCTCACTCACTCCACTCGGTCTGCCCAGCGGACCGTGGCAATTATACTTTTAGATACCCTAAGAACCACAAGTAAATCAGAGGAAAACGCTCTATTGGGTACTATTGCTCTATGGTACTAGAGGGTTTTTTAAGATAAGATGAGACCGATTATTTTAAACCTTGTATGTGATGAGAAGAATTTTTATTTTTGATTCTGGATTTAAAAAGAAGCCAATCATCTCTCGTCTTGGTAATTAGTTTACTAGCCACTAAGTTCACCCAATTTTTGGAATAGCATGTAGATCTACCTTTAGCACCGATAATTGGAAGTAATCATTTTCTGAATGAATTTATCAGTCTGTCACATCATTGTGCAGGAATTATCACTTTTCTTCACATTGCTGCTGTTGAAGTTTGCAGACAACCATTTATGAACAGTTCTTTCAAATTATGCCAAAACCTTTAAGTCTTGTTGAGATCTGAAATTTTGACTGGGCTGTTGCAACACTTTCTTTTCTTTTTCAGCAATTCTGTTGTAGATTTTTTGGTGTGATTGGAATCATTGTCCTGCTACTAGACACAGTTTTGGTATAGCTTTAGCTGTTAGAGAAATGACCTTACATTTGACTCCAGAATACTTTGGTCTCCATGGTTGACTTACTGACTGCAAGTTGCGAAAGACCTGTGGCTGTAAAACAAGCCCACATCATCACCCCTGCATCACCATGCTTGACAGTTTGTATGAGGCATTTGTGCTGATATACTGTGTTTGGTTTTCACTAGGTGCAGGAATGCACATTTTCATCACCACTTTGATCCCATCTGTCCAAAGCACATTGGTCCAGAGGTTTTAAAGTTTGCTCAGATGAAGTCATGCTGTCATGTTCTTTTTGGAGAGGATTTCTCCTTGGCAACCGTTTCCAAACAAGCCACATTAGTTCCATCTTTTTCTAATTGCACTATCATATATGTTAACATTAACAATCTAATGGATGCTGGTACAGTCTGAGATGTAGCTCTTATGTATTTGTAGTTTTTCTGATCATTGCAGGGTCTGACCTTGGGGTGAATTCGCTCGGATTTCCACTCCTGGGAAAATTGGCAACTGTCTTTGTCTAGTAGTGAATTATCATTCTCACCATGGAGTAATGAATTTCAGATTGTTTGGAAATGACAATATAACCCTTCCCAGGCTGATGGGCAGCAATAAGCACTCTAAGATGTTGATGTCTTTTGTCCTTGACATTGTGTTAACACACACCTGAATCCTTCAGACTAGCAAACTGCCAAAAATTCAGCTTTTATAGAGGTGCTCATACTTTTTTATAGTCAATTAATCAACTGTATTTGATAAGCATTACCTGGCTTCTGCTCACCCTCTTAATTCCTATGAAAGCAACAAGGTTGTGTAATTTTTTTCAAACTTCACTTTTACTAAATAAATAATGATGCATACATCACGTGCTGCAGAGATGGGCAGTAACGCATAATCCGATTACTTTTTCCAACTAACGAGTAAAGTAAGGGATTACTATTACCGCGGAAGCACTAGCTGGTAGTCAGGCCGTACACGTGTCTTTGTGCAGTTGAAAATAATCCACAAAGTCTGCTTGTAGTTGAAAACAAACATGCAAACATTTATTTCTACAGTCTTGAAATACAGTAATGCGTCTGAATGTTCCTGTACACTGCAAAACACGGTAAGAAAACTGTTTGACTCCACAGCTAGTTAAAGCCCCGTTACTCCACAGTGCCGATCGCGACCGCTCCCCCTGTACACCCTGTGGGTACCCATCGGGTTTCCGGTACGGATTGGGTAGCGACACCGCTTACTAAACCGTGATTTTGTTTGTGAGAAAGTCTCATTACAATGACGTACAAGCGTCCGACATCCGTGGCAGCAACAGACATGTGTAGATCAACAATGGATAATATGAAGTGCAGGAGAGAGTACGACCATGCAGAGTTTAAAGCTTGAAAGTACTGACATTACTTTGTTTGATTCTGTAAAAAGTGACAAAAACATCGTGGATCGCCCCATGCGTAGGGCTGGACGGCGCTAGCTAACCGTGTTAACGCGTTGACGCCATGCAACCCCACACGCATTAATGCGGTTATGACGTTAACGTCATTTTAACGAGATTAACGCTGACAGCACTAAAGCTATTACTTAATGAAGCCTTTGTGACACTAGAGTAGACAAATAAAGAGAACAGATTTGATTAGGTGTTCAAAATGAAGATTATAATCTCAATCGATATGGATGATGATTTAAAGCACCGTATATACAGTATTTACATTTTAAAAGTTTTTTAAAAAGTCAGTTCAACAAAATCAATCTCACAGGTGAACCTTGCGAATTTAAGGTATTGATGCCGACTAGTCTCTTTAAAATTCACAGTGACACCAAACCAACCAACACAACCTTTTATTAGAGAAAGGCTACTGGTGCAATTGTATTCTCACCTACGTAAGTGGTGTCCTACGTAGGTGAGAATACAATTGCACCACTTGGTAAATTGTGCTTCCTACCTTGTGTACCGTTACTTGTCATACTGCTGCTGTCACAAAAAAGAATGTGAAATGAGGCAAAGCAAGGAATGAAAGCCAGAGTACCAGAGAGGCTTATTGAATACATAAATCACTTCCTGGATAGAGGGTATGTTGTTTCATTGCTAATGGATCTCCACTGGAAGTGCTCTGTAAATCACAGTAACCACAAGCAGTACTACTCAGAGGCAGGACTCCACAGGCAAAACGAGAAAGAAGACATTATTCTGTTGCTTTCTATTTTGTTTCCCCTTTTCCTTCCATCGCCCTCTTGCAGGGATTTTGGTCCACACAGAACTGCAAAATAAGCAGTATTTAGGTTACTGCCTTTCTGCTCTCTGGGTAAATAGGTACTTACTCAGCTCAGTGGGGGTGGTATTAATCCCTGATGCTGCACAAAAAAACCACAAGTTTCTACCTGACCAGGCAGCTGTAATGTCCTCATGCATTGTTTCTCAAAGTAGTCTGAAACATGATTTAAATTCATGTGTTTTGCATCTGATGCTAAAAAAGGGATTATTAAAAAACACTATTATTATGTCCATTTTCTTCTGATTGAAGTCCACATGGCTTAGTGATTAGAGTGTTTCTCTTGTATGCTAATGCAATCAAGGACGTCATGTGAATAATACCCATGAATGTCAAGATGCCACATTTAAACCAATGCATGTAGTTGCAAGGGGATGGTGTTGTGCACTGTGGTGTGTTACTGTATCCTCTCCAGACGCATATTTGTACCACAGGAGTTGAGGACCAGAACACCACAAGAGACTTACTCTGAGCATCTTTATTCATGTCAAAACAGTTTGTATATCACATTACAATTAGTATATATTTTAGTGATCCCACCCTTTTTACTTACTACTAAGCATCCATTGTGTAGGTCATTTAAAAAATATCACTGCCAGTTCCCTGTTTTACATGGAAAGAATTGTTATTTAGAGATGGAAATTATTAATAACTTTGCGATTCTGATTCCATTATTGATATCACTTATTGATTCGATTCCTTATAGATTCACTTATCGATTTTCATTAGGTTTTCATTGGCTCCACTTTGAGATTCATCAAAATATGAAATTGAGATTCATTACTCATAATAAGCAATTTATTGCACATATTACACAGAACACTTTTTTCAAAGTAATTCAGTATGTCAGTTAATTATTCCCAGGAGAAATGAACTCATTATACAACTTGTTACATTACTTGTGTTACTCTGTAAAATGTCCTGAAATGCACAGTCAACAACATAAACCTTAGGCTTCAGTTCCACACACCAACACAAATCCCTATGCTAATGATGACACACATATGTTTTTTCTCTTAGTATTTAGGTATGAACATAAAGTTAACAACACAAAGATGAAAGATGAAAACCAGCACAAAAAGACTTTACAGCAGTCGACACAGTAATTCTACTTTAGCAATATGAAAAGGTAGATACTGAGGCTGCGGCCTATGGAAGAGGATTAGAGCCACTGGGGGTAAAAAAAAGTGGTGATGCCTCATTTTTTTTATTATGAGAAAAAAGTCAGAATTATGATTTTTCTCTCAGAATTCTGAGATTTAAATAATATCAATCTGATGAGTTGATCTGTTTTACAGTACTGAACACAGCCAGTCATTAGGCTGTGAAATTATATTTTTAATTCTACATTTCATTTTTTTAGGTGAATTTTATTTTAAGTATTTCAGAATCAACTTTAAAAAGACAAGTTTTTATTTATGTATTTTTTTTAAAGCCCATCTAAATGTGTTTCTAAAGTCTAAAGTTAGCAATCATTTGAAATAATCATGAGATCAATATTGATTAGACTATAATTGAGATTATGACTTCATGGTAGAGCAGCTATATTTGTCACCGGAGTAATGAGAGTTAAATTGGCGAATGTGATTATAAACAATGTGTTTAGCTTCCTGCTCACACAACTATAACTTAAAACGTCTAATGTCATTTGTTTTGGTCATTTGTTAGACCATCCTTACATATCATACATAAATACCTTGTTAAACTAACGACATGATTCTTGCTCTATTTTCATAATAATTTATTTCTTTTTAAATTAATCAGTTCACAACAATCTCTGTAGAAATGATTTTGAAATGATGAGACAGATTCAGTAAGATGTCCACGGTTCCTGTCTGTTGCCTTTTAAAGGTTGACAGTGATACTGACCCACTCTGTCTCTTTCTCTGAGGGGTGACTTTGACTTAGTGCCCCTGGGTTCTGATTCCATGTGCTTTACTAGCCTCGCTGAAGCGATTGCACAAATTCCTCAGTCAAAAAAAAGCTTATTAGAAGGGAGAGATAGGTGAACTCTGACCCCATGTCCACATCTAGCTTGGTGCGTTCACTCCACACTTTCACTTTCAAGGAAAGGGTGACGCGTAATCTTGGCTTTTGGCTGCAAGGCATCTGAGTGTTACAGTATTACACTTGTTTTCTCAGTTGCTTTGGCTCAAAGTGACACTTCAAAACTATATCAAAAAGAGCTTTGTTTATTCATTTATTCATTCATTCATTATTTCTTAACGTTTGAAAATGATTTAGGACATCTATGGACATCTACGATGGTTGTTGGAAAAACACTAGTTTTTCCATCTTTACACTGAAAATGAGAACATTAGGATCAGGAGCAACAGGCTTTCCAGTGAATCACAACCTAGTTGATAGTGCCTGTAGCATGCCAAGAACTTTCATGTTTTTCATACTAGTCCTATGTTTTCTTATGTGCAGTGCTGTGTAAATAGTTCTTTTCTTTCCCTTTTTCTGTGTACTTTATGGTGTGTCTATTAAAAGAAAACGATTTCTCTTTCATAATACATGCAAGTGTAAATGACCCTTAATTTACAAAGTACAATCAAAAACTTTCATTCTTCACTTTAATGCAGGACAGCATTCAGTTATACTCAAAAAAATAATGGTAAAAATGTGTAGGACAAGAAGAAATGAGATAATTGTGAGTTGTTGAGAATTTGGACTGTCCTGATTTGCAATATCAAAGAGGCTTTTCATTTTGGTGGAATAACCTAATTACTGACACAAAACTTGTTTTTCACAAGAAAAGCTTAATGCTCTTCGACAGTTACAACTTTTTGTGGATTATCCAGTTTGTTTGAGAACAGGACATGTAAACTGTATGGCTGTATGACTAGAGCTTCCTGCAGAGGGTCATAACAGTTTTTAATATTCTTTACTGAGCTGCTTCAGCTGTGGGAAAATTAGTTGGGTATTTTTTTTTAATAATGAAATTAAATGCGTGGTATGTCTTTTGTATTACCCCAGGCAGGAATCGGGGTAAAATGTTAGATCATTTAGTTCAAAAGTCATTTGTACCCTTGAATGAACAATTCTTTCATCCAAATAGCCTTTTTAAATGCTTCAAATACACTGTGTAAAACACCATTACAGTAAACCATTACTGTGCAATGCTCAGAGAAACTGCAACAAGACCAAAAGCTACATCTCCGACTCTACAGGCCTCAGTTCAATTTTAAAGGTTAAAGTTCACAACAGTACAATTAGGGAAAAACCTGAACACGTATGTTTTTTGTAAGGGCTGCCAAATGAAAGCCTCTTCTCTCTATAAAGAACATGTCAGCTTATGGTTTTGGAAACAATTGTACAACATCTGCCCTTTTTAGAGATGAGGCGGAAGTGGAGATTTTTGGCCATAGTGCATAGTGCCTCATGTGGTAAAAACTAAATACAGTTATCATCTGAAACACCTCATACAAACTGTCAGAGTGGTCATGATTTGGGCTTGTTTTGTAGCCACAGGACCTCGGCACCTTGCAGTCATTGAATTGACAATGAACTAGCGTATGTTGACCAAATTATTCTAGTGTCAAATGTGAGGTCATCTGTTCAACGGCTAAAGCTCAACTGAAACTGGGTCAAGCAACAGGGCACTGATTCCAATGACACCAACAAGTCTACAACCAAAAAAGAAAAAGAAAACTGTTGCAGTAGCTCAGGGAAAGGTCAGACCCTAAGACGAATGTCTGCAAGCCTCAAATAACTGAACACTATAAAGATGACTAAGGTTAAAATTCTTTCACAATGACATGAGAGATTCATAGAATCTTACAGTAAATTAGTGCTTCAAGTGATTGCTTCTGGCTGTGGGGTCATTATCGTTTAATGTAAAATAAAACTGGCATCACTTGTAAACTTAAACAGCCAGTTTCTTAAAACTTTTGTTGTATGTATAAAATTATACATAGGAACTTATGAATTTGTAAATGGTGTGTTGCACAAAACTGCTGTGAAAAAATGCATGAATTCACCAGAATACTTTTGACATTTATCCTAATACTTTATACATTTTTCAACAGCAATGTCCTCTAATGTGAAATGGGAAGAAAAAAGAAGCTTTTGTTCTGTTTCTTTACTGTGTAGCATTTCCATAACCCTGAATGAATATTTGTGGCGCTAAACCTCATGTTAGAAATGTCTTTTACGAAATTATCCACATTCTCTAACTTGAGGAGTAATGAATAGAGCGAGTTGTAGAGAGCAACACAGTGAGCCCTTCATGCTCCCTAACAAATATGAGGATACTGAGCAACAAGACCATGTAAATATACTGACCGTCACCTTTTTGTCTCCCCTCTCTCTGGAATGATGGATTCTCATTTGGATAATGTGCCGTGAATGAAATGGCAGTCTGGTACAATAACCAGTCTGCCAAATGGTTCCTAATTAATATATTTTACCCACTCTATTGGACTGTAAAAACACATTTTGTATTTTTGTAAGCCTGACATTCACTTTGCTCTTTAATTTATATAGACACAAAAGCATAAAAGAAATAATACCTGAGAACGTCTGGCATTTCAGGGCTGTCAGAATGCAATGATTAGTTTAGCCTTTTCAAGGATACAGCTGTCAGTTCTTTTCAGGGTTTGGGCTTTCTTTTGAATAGGTATGTTCTTTTTAATGTTCGTCAAGAGCACAGGTCTGAAAGACTGTTAAGGAGAATAGAAGTAATTCTGGAGAAATATTATTAACTATTTTAATGATTGCTATGCAATTTTGTTTGCTTCTTCAGTCTCTTAAAAGTTGTACAAATTGAACAAATTATCTATCATTGTCACTGACAGATTGCATGCTGTTGCTAGAGTGAGTTTATTAAATTTGTATTAAATTAAAATGCATGAAAACAGCAGGTAGCTTGTACATTTACTAAAGAAAGAATTTTTTTCTGTATTTTGAAACATGGCTAAGGTATTGAAGTATTGAGGTATTGAACTCTTTTACAATTATGCATAGATTTTGCAATTTTGTTATCCCTGTAAATATTGCAGAATAACACATTTATAGTTAAGTGACCTAGAGCCATTACAAAGTTTCTTAACCAGTGTGCTGCCTGGACAACCAGATGTGTTTGGTGCTTAGACTCGAGAGTCTTAGTCCAGTGGAGGTTTTCAATTAGATGCTTTTTATGGCAAAGCATCCTTACAGAAGTGCACCATGTGGTCTTCATTTCAGGGAAGCCAAATTTGCTGTGTTTTATAACTAAGTGACTCATATAAGAACTAGTGACTATTCAAATAATTATGAGTGTGCTTTCTGATGAAGACTAACATGTCATATCAGTGAAAAATTTCAAATTACAACTGTTAGCTCTTCAAAAAAAGAAAATCTTGCATTACTTTTTAATGTTGTTGATTCGGCTGACTTGATGGGCGAACGTGATAAGTAATGCTGTATGCTTGTGTGTTTGTGCGAAACAGCATTATTAGTAGTGACAATGTGTCCAGTCGACTATGCTCTATCTTGCTTCTTGCAAACAATAGAAATGAACTGTAATCATCGCTATTTGCTTAAACATGTCCATTTTTTTCTTTTGCTGTGTGAGAGGTGCAATCCTATTCAAAGAGAAGTGCTTGGCTGACTCTGACTTCTTTTCAAATGCAACTTGCATCTATTGTTCCATCTATACTGAACTAAAACGAAACACACATTAGCCCCACTTCTTTCTTTTCATTGACTTACGTCTGTGAAAACATATTTGATATTAATAGCAGCCATATGTTATTCTTTTCTAAAGAGCTCCAAAATCTCTGTCCTCTCTCTGTACAGTACTATTTTGGCTAGCTCAGGTTCAGCAAGGCAGGGATTTGTACAATAGGTGGCCTCTTTCCACAGGGGGAGAAATGATTTCTAATTCTGAAAGAACCTACAGCTTGGAAATTGCAGTTCTATCACACTACTACCCTTCCCGGTGAATACTGACAAGCCCATATCTTACACTCAAACAAACTGACATTGCTGAAGTGGACAGGGAAGGAAGTAGATATGAGAGCTTTGTTGTACCCCTTTAGTGGAAGGAGTGAGAGGACACTGCTGTGTCCTTGTGAAACTCCTGAGGACTGCATGTTAAATGTCATTGCCTCTTAATCATCCACTGCATCATGATGCAGGCTCTTTATGGGCTGTCACTTTCCATCCAGAGACTATGTACTTCAGCCACTGTGGAAGCATGTGGCCACAAATAGCCAGACTTCAGATCAGGACTATGCTGCTTTGTGCTGAGCTGTTATTTTTTCAGGCTGTGAATCGTCCATATGTTCCATCCTCAGAATAAGATATCTTAGGAATGCCTTTGGGGAATTTCATTCACAAGTGGAACAAACGGTTACTTGGACAAAGGGATGAACTGATTAGAATTTGATAATCTAAAGTCAAGGTCATAGTTGTACCAAAAAGCAAAATATTCAGATTTCAAAGGTCAAGTTTATTTATTATCATTATGCAAAACTTGATTTAAACAAACAAGTCAATTTATAGCAAATCTAAAAAAATGTAGTAATGTTGAATTAATTAATGTAATAAATTAAAAATGATTACAGTGACAGGAAGCTAACAATGAAGTGATGTGCTCTCTGTTTTTTGGTTTTAGTAAGATTTGCTGCTGGATTTTGGGTGACCAGTAGTTTGTTTAAACTATGTCGGCGCAAATATGCATATAATGAATTGCAGTAGATAAAAGCATGTATGGCTATCTCTGGATTTCTTTTAAATATAATTGAGCTGACCTTACTGAGTCTCCTAATCTGCATAAAACGCAAGCGGGCAACTTAAATAACATGCTTGTTTGCTGTGTGAGGTGTCAAAAGTGACACCAAGGTTTTTCTAATACTGGCACAACTTTACAGGTAAGGAGCTCAGGTGTATTGTAGTGATTGTTGTAGATGCATCAGTGTGCACTTCTGTCTTATTCATATTTAGCTGCAGTTTAATGTTATGGGTACTGTCACTGATGGCACTGAGTCATTCTCATGCCCAATATTGTTATAGGGTCTTCACTTCACAAAATAAAGTGCCCTGAGGCAACTGTTGTCATGATTTGCTATATATTTGGTATATGAATTGAATTGAACTGAATTGAAATGAACTGAATTGGGGTCAAAAGAGACGTACAGCTCCGTATCATCTTTACTGTAATGAAAACTAGCAGTGTGCCTTTGTAGGTTCAGTCACAAAATGACCTAAACAGAACCTTCTTCTGAGACTTATCAGAGCATTCAACATCATGAACAGATGTCTCACAGGTCTTCACATGGCAACTTCATTAAAGTGCACTTTCAAACCATCAGCCTCAACTCTGCCTTCTAGGCATAGCTGGAAATAAAATAAAAGACTCTAAAGTGGGCAGCACAGCATTTCTCATCATCAGCTCACAGCAAGAAAGTTCTGTGTAGAGTTTAACGTTCTCCCCATGTCTGTGTGATTCTCTCTGGGTACTCTGGCTTGTTCCCACAGTTCTAAAACATTTGTGGGTTAGGTTAATTGGCAATTCAGTAGGTGCGAATAAATGAATAATTCTCTGTCTCTCTGTGTAAACCCTGCAACAAACAAAGCTCCAGCCTCCTTGTGACCCTCAACTGGATAAGCAGAAGAAAATAAATGAATGGATAAAATACAAAAAGAAAGTGGACAGTCGCATCAGAAACTGGTCAAGGAAAAATAATAAGATGGGTAAAAGAACAAAGACATAAAAATGGCAAAGAGTAGGACAAAAGTGGTACAGATAGACCTTGGCTTAAAGTACTTTGGTGAGAAATGAAAAGGAAATGAAAGAAATGAAAACAAAGAAAGAAATGAAAAAGGGGAATCTTATAATGTTTGATTTTTTGACTCTATTTCTTTCTTTATAAATTGCTAAAGATTAATTGCTTGGTGGTGATTTATTGTTGATTGACTAAATTCTACTGGCGTTTTCTTTACAAGACACTTTTATCATGTCTCTTTTATTAAATCTATTAAAATAATAATATGTATCATTTGTATTGAAATACTGGGTTCGGTTGGAATGCATTTGTCCTTTGTGTTGAATAGTTCAGCTTTCACAAGCTATTCATATATACAAAGGAAACTGTAAATAAAAATCTTTCTCGACTGTATTCAAAGTCAGTGCATGATTGGCATACCCAACATGTTGTCAAAGTGGCAAATCTATCATATGTACAATGTACTGGAGATAAACATTAGGTTAGTATACGATCGTCACTGACTGTTCTTTTCAATTTCAATTTAATTCAATTTTATTAATACAGGGCCAAGTCACAATAACAGTCGCCTTTGTATTGTAAGGTAGACCCTACAATAATATATACAGAGAAAAACCCAACAATCATATGACCCCCTATGAGCAAGCACTTTGGAGGAAAAAGGAAAAGGAAGGAAAAACTCTTTTTTAACAGGAAGAGGCCTCCGGCAGAACCAGGCTCAGGGAGGGACGGTTGGGTTGAGCTTTTATTTGCATTTTCTCACCGTCAAGTTATTCTCTTAGAGATCAAGATGAAAAAGTATGTTTCGGGAGAGATTTCAAAACCTGTTTTGAAATTAATAAACGTTTAAATGAATGCTGACGTGTCATTAAATGTCCAATTTTTGGGTCTGAATGTCCAAGTGAAAAAAAGAGTCAAATAACACAACAACCTTGATCCCTCTGAATTTGTCAAAGCTGCAAGACAAATTCTAAGCTCATAGTTTTAGTTTCACTTCAACAGACAAATTATTGGTTCTACACTTGTTCTCCTGGGTATATGCACACTATATAAGATACTTTTTGCTAAACTCTAAGCTTTTATAGCTTGATATGCAGAACTACGCATACTTTCCATTCGACATTCACACTGCACCTACCTCCGGAAAACATAAGGCGATGCTGAAGTTTTAGGGCCACACTTAAGCAGTTAGAAAAAAACAAACAAAAATCAGCAAACAAATAAAACCCCCCAAAACAAGGGCCAATAACTATCACACTTCTAACAATCTTCCTGACTTATAGTTAAACTCTTCTTGCATCGTGATACTAAGGTTCCATGTCCTAACTGGCGTGAACATTGTGTCCGTCTTCTCAGCAATAAATATAGGGCTGTTTAGTCAAAATATTTCTCCGGCAATGCACAAGAACTTCACTTTGTAGGGATCCTGAAGACATAGTTTGTGGCCAAATATAAAATATGTAATGTCTTGTATAATTAATATAATGTATCTTAGATTTAGCACCACATTTCTGCAGGCAGTGTGTTATTTTTGTTATATTTAATTTGGTTCTAGATTATACAAAAAAAGAAAAAAAATTTTGCCAGCTTGTTTATATGGTTGTATGTGTGCCAAACATTTCACTCCATGCAGCTGCAATCCTCCTGATGTTTGAATGAGCTTTGCCAAATGCAGACCCAGCAGGAGTACCGAGCTCTGCATCCAAATGAGTTTCAGTAATAACCACTTAGTGCTCCAGAGAAACTGAGAGACTCTGTTGCTGCCACTGCATCCCCAAATAACTTAATGCAAACTTTCCAAATTAATAAAAATAATTAATGGGAGCCCAATTTTGGATTTGTAATGACCTATTTTAAGGGCTCATTACTTGCTGCTTTTAAAGTTAAGTTTTAATGACTAAACTGTCCAGATGTTTTGTATTTACTGATAGAGAAATTGAGATTACCATACACAATCCAATCAAAAAGAAAAAACTGGAAAGCTATATATTTCTTATTTTTACTTTGTTTGTTTGATGTATTGTTCCATAATTTCATCAGGAAAACAGGTTGATCAGCTGCAAAAAATTACCTGCTACCTACTTTTACTTGACCTTGGTGGAAAATATCACAAGATCTAGGAAAGGAGTGACAGAGAATGACTTAGGAGAAGAGAAGTGTAGCCTACTAGAGACTCCTTTCCTTGGACTCACACTGGACAACTTAACAAATAGGGTGGCAGATATGTGTTATATAGAAATGAAGATGGACTACATATGAACAGTTTACTCCACTCGAACATGTGTTATTTCATGTAAGTCATATTAACAAGAACCACTGGTTAAAAAAAAAATAATCTTCATCTTTTTTTCCTTCTGATTTGAGTAAATTTCCTATATTTCATATTTTAGACAATATGAAATATAGAAATATACATTCTTCATGCAAGTAGCACCTTCAATCTGACAAGAAGCAGTTTTTATTACAGCAGTGTGATGCTCATAGTTCACAGTTTAACACCTGAAAAATCAAAATGCAGGTTATGGAGCTGGACATATGCATTCCTTACCTGATGTAAGTCTTCAATTTTAAACAAATTAATGTGAACACAAAGTCCAGATCAGTACGATTTGAAACTCTGATGCAACTTAAACTTGCAATCATTTTTCTATTTCTATTTTGTCTCTGCCTAAAAATAAAATCTTATGGAAAAATTCACTGAATATGTTTGAATGTTTGACTGCAGTGTTAATAGAGAGAACGGCATTCACATCTGTTCAAGTTGCACTGCGTACAATGCAATGTGCCCTTATAGATTATAGATAGCAAGCTAAAATCACTCAATAATTCATCAGCCATCATTATTTTAAGGAATTATTCCAGATGAATGCAAATAAGGGTAACCTGCTTGAAGGTAGCGTATGATAATGAAAGCAAGGTTGAAAGTACATCCTGCAAAATTATGCAGTTTAGTTTAGCTGGATTTAAATGGAATTGACATTTGGTTTTATTTCACTGTTTTCTGACTCCTTACCTCTACCCCAGTCTCAGCCCCCACACATACAAACATATACAAACCCAAGGAAGCCAATAGGGAACATTGCTTTTAGATGTCAGATTCCTGCTTGGGCTTCAAGCTGTACTTTTTATGTTAGATTATGGAAAAAAAAATCTAATTATGAATTAAATGAAGGGTATTCTGGTCTTACAAGTATATAGAAGTATAGCATAATGAGGCTAGCAATCTGTAGATTAATTAGAAAATGTCTGCATATATATCTGAGTCTAAGCCTGTGTTCCATGCTTCCTTGTGTCTCATTATTGGAAACACGTCTACAACAAAAAGGGTTATTGATCCCCTCAGAGTGCCACGCTTCTTTCCACATACTAGATTAAAGGGCAAAAAAGTGCCTTAAATGAAGTCCTGCAATTTATCTCATTACCACCCATCTCAAGTGTAGTGTAAGTGCCTTTGAAGAAAAAAGTGTTCAAATTAACTAGCGAAGGTGATGCAAAGGACACAGAGTTTCTATAGGGAAATTAAAAAGAAATTTGTACATACTGGATTTCCCTTTTTTTCTTTGCTCTGCTTTGTGTAATAATGAACAAGATGTTGAATAGAATTATCAGCAAACACTAGATTAAAAATATTCTAAATCATCATTAGTAAATGATAATTATAGAAATTTCTCACTTTATCTGATCTTTCCCCTTTTTATCTTCTGTTGTGTTTTTCTTCATTTTAAAAGCCATTTTAACATTTAGTAAAATTATGAATAAATATTTTATTCTAATCAGAAATATTCATTATTAATTTTGTGTTTTGGGTCTTAAGTAAAGTGAATAAATTAAAAATTTGATTACCTCAACCATGACTCCCAAACCAAGGTTTATACCATGCCAGCAACTTTGTGCATTGGTGCAACACTGAATTACAGACGTGTCAAAGGTCACTGATTTGATTTTAGGTCTCTTTTTCCCGTTAATCTTGGTAGGCTTTTCTTTAAAAAAAAAAAAAAAAGAATCAGTGGTAAAGAAAAGTATTTTTTCTTTTATTGTTTTAACACTTTATCCCAGCCATCTGTTGTCTTGATTGTATATATATGTATATATATATATGTATATATAGTATATATATATATTTTTTTTTACAATCCTTCAATCAGTTATCATCCATGTGTGACAGATATGTGATATCCTTGGTTTCCCTAAGCCCACTTTTTGTTCTCATCTTTCCCCTAAGGTTGCCCCTTCCTGAGCTTTGCTCTGTCCTAGGTGTCATCCTATTAATGAGCAGTTCTTTTATCCTGCTGTTGTTGTTTGCTTGCTCATAAAGAATCAACTGATCATCAGTTTTCCTTCACTGTGTATTTTAAGATATTTACCCTACAGTATAAACCACCTCAAGATGTTGCTGTGAATTGTCACTATATAGATAAATTGTATTTCCTCTTCTTCTTCTTCTTTTTTTAAAATGAGAACATCTAAGTCAAAATGTTACTGTATGCATATATTTTATCTTTCAGCAACTATATTTCCTTGTTGGCAGAACAAACTGTCTGAGTAATGGTGCTGTTTCATCAGCCACTATATGTTACTTTCAATCTTTTAACTTTCTTTTTGAAATTGTGTAACAGAAGCCAACGACTACCACATAGTGATGGCTGAGGCAGGATTTTAATGCTTAACAGGAGGTTGCCACTGAAAATTTTGTTGGCAAACAATGTGATTAGACAGTGTGAAATCCAGGCACCAGCAACTGCAGATTAAGGAGTGTCTACAGTTCAAGTCCTTACACAAAATCATTTTAGAATGAAACATCTTCAATGAAAAATGATGAACTACTGCATTATGTGCAAGTATTTTTTGTAATATTTTGCAATAGGATGGTGTTATAAGTAACCAAAAACATTTTCTTTAGTTCCCTCTTTTTTCTTAGAAATTAATGATGCTTGAAGCAAAGGCATGTAGAATATTCACTTATTCACAAGGCCAGCTTCAACATCTTTAAAATACAAGAGAAGAACATAACCGGGCAGAGGGCTTTTACAGTAGTAGGTACCAGTATCACCATGTGACTATTGTATCACACAATACAAAACAGCTTCTCACATTTCTTAGTGCACTCACAGAGAGGGTATGAAAGGTGGACATAGCCACCTTGAGGCCCTCTTGAGCTGAGCATTTTGCCCCTTGCCATCCACTTTGAAACACTATATTTATAGTTCCAGAAGACAAAGATAAGATAAAGTGGAATCATTTCTAGTTTCAAGTTCACACTTGAAAGTCTGTTCATTAGCTCATCAAATGGTTTGACTAAGATTATGCATTTAATGAGAAGTAATGAGAAAATGATCATAGATTTCTGAAAAAGTGGACTTATCATTGCAGACAAAGGTTTGTTGTCCAAACAACAAAAGTTTTTTTTACCCTCTCCATGCTATTGTCTGCATTTTCCACCGGTAGCAAGCACATCCTGTAAATAAAGTCTACGGATGTTCTGAATCAAAGACCACCCGAAGAGAGAGGGATGTTGAGGCCTCTGTATATCATGGTTTGGGACAGCAGTGTTCACTGCTCTCACCTTGTGAGTGAATAGGTTGTAGCAATCTTGAATGATAATGCAACTCCTCACAGCATAGTCTCTTTATCCGAATCCCATTTGAGGAATTTTCTGGCAATAGGTGCAAAGAACTGCTAGGGATTGATATGCTTCCCTTGGTGCAATGCAGGGGAACACAATGAGATTTTGATAACCACTTGTGAGCCATTTTATCATGGTGATGATGTTGCAAATAACCTTATTTGTCATTTGTCATTTTTTAATGACAAACAAGATTATTTAAGAAAATAAAAGGTGAGGTATAGTGGAATGGGTGTAAATTAAGAAGGTGAAAACCTGCACTTTGAGTTTAGTATTGTTTTAGCATTGGTAGTATAGTATTATACTTTTATACTTTACTTTTGGGAAACATCACAACAATGACAACAACAATCTTTTCTAAAATGCATACATACTGTTAATAAACAAGACCCAATGACCTTTGTACAGACAAGGCAAAAATGGAAAAATAAGTCTGCCACAATGCACCATTTAGAGAAATCCTCACTCCTCCACCACCACCACCACCACCACAGAGGGGTGATGATTTGTGCTTGTTTTGCAGCTTACGTTGTTTACCTTGATATTCTAGAGTCAAATGTGAGGACATCTCTGTGTGACATCCAAAACTGGGTGGTACAATAGAACAATTCCAGACGCAGTATCAAATTTTCAGCAGAATGGCTGGAAAAGAAAAGAAAGTGTAGCAAACCTCAGTGAACTGAAACAATAGCGCTAAATCACAACATTTGCCTCAAGGCTCTTTATATTATAATGTAAAGACCCTACAATAATACAACAGATATACTAAAGAAGAGTCAGCCTGCATTCCTGCACAGTGATGTGGGAGATTGATAAAGTCATAGAGAAAATTGTTACTCGGACAGATAATTGTCAGCAATGGTGATATTATGTAAGCCACTGATTTGTGGTTGTATTTAGTTTTTCACAGGAGTCCTTTAAAACCTTTCTTTTTCACAACTTTCATAATTAAACGCTGAAGTGAGGAAACAAATGCTGACAAGTAAAAAAACAAAACAAAAAACAACCTTAATCAAAAAAGAAGGACAAGGTGGACTAAATCTGAAAGGAACACAGAGGATTGCGCACAAGTAAACACATGACTTGAGGAACACAGAACTACACATTTACAGATCCAGAGGAGTAATTGGGGATTTGTTACAGATGGGGGGGATAAGACACAGGTGCAGTATCAGGTGAGGAGAAATAGACAGGAAGGAAGCCAAATCCACTGCAACTAATTGACAGTACTGAAACAAGGAGACACTGGAATATGGCAAAAAAGAGAAAAGAACAGAAAAACATGAATGAGTTAATGTAGGGGGAACACAGAAGGACAGGTGCAGACAAAACAGAGGAAAGAAAAACACTGAGAAAATAAATAAATAAAATACTACTACTACTAACAACAACAACAACAAAAACAATAATAACAACAATAACAATAATAACAACAACAACAACAACACTACTAGACTAAGACTAATAACAACTTCCTGAGACAACTGGGGAAGTACAGTCTTCCACAGGAGCTGCTAATCCAGTTCTACACTGCAGTCATTGAGTCTGTCCTGTGCTCCTCCATCACAGTCTGGTATGGTGCAGCCACTAAACAGGACAGGAGCAGACTGCAGCGGACTGTACGGGCAGCAGAAAGGATCATCGGCGTCCCCCTGCCCTCCATCCAGGACCTGTACCTCTCAAGAACCAGGAAACGGGCAGGGAAAATCATCACAGACCCCTCACACCCTGGACACAGACTTTTTGACCTGCTGCCCTCTGGCAGACGGTATAGAAGCCTGCAGACCAGGACCACCCGACATAGGAACAGTTTCTTTCCCCTCGCCATCTCCCTCCTAAACAGTTGACCTGTCACACTGCTCCCACTGCCAGACTGCAACTGCACTGCAAGAATCCAAAACTGAAGGATCCAAATCTAAAGACTGTGACAAAGTTTAACAGCCTCGATTCATGTTTTTAATGTATGCTTTGAAAGTCATTCGGTAAAGCTACTCTTGATTTATCTTCATCTTGAATTAATCACCAGAACCCATCAGATATGAGATTTTTTAGTGAAGTATGATCTGAGAACACAAATGTTCACTGCTTATGTTCCATTTTTGATTTCACAGTGCTGGAAAATCATGACATTGCTGCCAGTGATACATATAACTTCAGTTCGCTTTGAAGAGTAGTTCATAAAATAATATTTTTTAAAAGAAATATTTTTTAGTTTTAAAACACTGAGCGTCATGTAAAATAAAGAATACCTTTTAACACAAGGGACTAAAACAGGCTTAAACATGAATTACAAAGTGATGTCATAAAACGGCCCTTAAAAATATCACAGTCTTGTTTTAACAACACGTTGTTTATCAGTTTTCAACATAGTAACAATAAATCAGTTTAAGCATTGCTTTTTGTATGTCATATAAAAATTTATAATATAATTATAACATTTTAAAACCTCTGGCCCTGTAATAGCTTAAGTGTTTCATGACTTTTTTGGGAAAAAGCAGTCACAAACACTGCTGGCTCAAGGTGTTGCTGTCTTGCTGAAGGCTCATCTCTACATTTATCTTGTCAGGGTGTGAATGAGCAGCACCTGAAATGAGCTGCTTGCGTATGTGCATTGTTGTTCTTGTGTTTTATCATCAACCCACTGAGTAAGATGGACTTCTTTGCTGCATATGAAAAACCAGTCCTCTTTAGATTTCTAAGGTCTAGCTCTATCCCAGACACTGTTGGTGTTATGTCCAACTGTAGCCATAGCAGTATACTAGTCAAATAATATACCACCTTTCATGAAAGTTTTGCTTGCAATCCTCAAAGACGTGAATAATAGATTTTGTGGATGTTTTACAACGATGCCATCTCCAAGATGAGTTATGATAAAGCAGAGACAATATAGGTTAGAGACACTGCACTCAAATAATCCTGAATACAAATAAACAAAGACAGTGCGGAAAAATAATTTTAAAAAATCATATTTTTTTACCCAGTTTCCAGTTACCTGATAATTGGTAAAACTTGCTTAAAATCAGAAGGTATCCTACTTCAATTTACATATTATGTGATAGTTAGATAAAAACATTTTATTGGACAGTCAGCTCAAAGGCTTACTAAAAACCAGCTGATTTTATTAATTATCTCCATGGTTACCATTCTATAGTCACTACAAGTTTCTGTTGCATGCAAGTGCATATAACACAATTTCAGTTTCCAAAGATTGAAAGAAAAACCATTCTTCAGCAGCACAGAAAATTACATCGCTGCTATAAAAGGACATGCTGTTCTTCCTTGTTTGATGGAGAATGATTTTGTCAGCACTGATGAGATACATTATTTGAAAGACAATGAATGAATGGGATGGGGAGAAAGTGATGCAGCAGATAGGTGTAATTAAAATCTCCTTCCACTGGGATTTCATTTATCTTGCTTCTTCTGTCGATGATTTATTAGGTAGACTGGGATGCAGGGCTTTACGTGACTCTGACTTTTGTCAGTTTAATCATATTTTGCTGTTCGATACAAAAATTATTTCTCTTTTATTTTGGTAGATTTTCAATGACATCAGTGTAGTGAAATGGAAGAGAGCCACACATATTTTTTCTGATGCTGCCTTTCTCTGTGAAGTTTATGTGTTCTTCCTGACCTTGTGCAGACTTTATTGTGAATGCTGCCTATCTGGATCTAGAACAAACTTTCAAAAGATAATCTTCTAAAACTCAGTAGTGTCATTTTACTTGTAGATTTAAATAAAGATGAAAAAACACTGTTATGTTAAAATCTTGCAGATTGTATGTAAGTGAGATTGGTTTCATTTATCCAGGGAACTGTTAGAAGGGAGGACTTGGATTCAGAATAAATAGATTCAGAATAGCAGTGTGCTTGGTGGATGGGCTTTGAATTTAGTTGAGGAATGATTCTCATAAGGTTAAAAGCCTATATGTGCTCATTTGTCACATGGAGTTGGTACGTTTCTGTGCCCTCGCTTGGTGGTCTGTGCTGATGAAGGTCTTTGCTGAAAGACTGCATGGTCTGTCACACATCAAGAACTTTTCCCTCTGCTCTGTGAAATGCTTGTATTTCTTTTATTTACCTTTGTTTTAGCAAAATAATAATCTGACAAATGAAACTGCCCCGTGGATCACGTTAATAGGTTTTTGAATAAAATTAGGACTTCTGTATCAGAGACCATGTTTGAATCCAATTTCCTCTCTAAGTTTATGGTTTCGGTTAAATGTTGAAAACTATGATGGTTTTCTTCTTTTTTTTGAATCAGTTCACTGTTGATCTTTTTTATGCATTATTCCAGGGCACAGTTATTCTCTAATTTCAGAGGAGATTTGGGAACTTACTGAGTTTATTAGATGTAATGAGGTTTTTTATTTGATAGTATCAAATTATGAACAGCGATTGAGTCATGTGTTTTTTCTAGTCTCACCCGCCTATTGCGCTGATTAATCAATCTTTGTTTGAGAGGATGGTATTATTCTAGTCGGTTCCTTAATTAGTTTGGATGGATTTTCTTTTCTTCAAAGAACTCCTACAGTTTTTCCTCTTCCAATTTATGCTGGCTTTGCTTGAAAAGTATAATTTCTTTTATAAAATCACATATTCCAGTTTTCCAGATGCATCATAAAAACATTGTTAGATGCTGGTGGGAGACAAAGAAAAACAAGATCAAATGTCATGTGAGACAAGAGTGTGATTGCTGCAGTGTTTCTCTAGCACTACATTAAAGCTCACGGATCCTTTAGAGCCAGCCCTCATTTCAATATACATGGATATTGCTAGGAAAATGAGGAAAGGGAGCAGAGGTTAATTAAAATATCTGCAAACATACATGGACATTGTATATAATGCAAATGCATACAGTTCTTAAAGTCAATATTTTGTATGACCACCTTTATTCTTCAACATAGCTTGTCCTCGGTTAAGCGAGCTTTCTTGTAAATAAGTAGTCTTCAGGAATAGTTCTACAACCTTCTTTTTTAGGACATTCCATTCATGCTGGAAAATGAGGCTGTTGCCAGTCAGATGCTTTCCAGATGGTGCTGCATGAAGGTAATTTCTGCATTTATGATTCCTTCAGTTTAAAATATCCTCCAAAACAACAGGTTAAAATGCAGTCACAGACCATGACAGAGTCACTCACTGTTTTACCTCTCTCCTGATGACTCGTCACCCCATAAGATATTGATTGTCAGTTCAGTTCTTGTGTAGTTTCGCATACCTTGGCCTTTTCTCCCAGCTTCCTTTCCAGTTCACCTTTTCCACTGAGACATGGCTGAAGGGCCATGTTTCAAGTCCTGTGTCAAGTCTCTGCTCTAAGTATTTTTTTTTAATGTTCATCACTCCTTTTGTCCTCTTTGTCCAGTTTCCTTAAAATTTGAAAGACACCCTGCACACGATGTTGAGATACGACAAATTTTCAAACTCACAGGTTTTTGGTAGCTTAAGTGTTTCGTGACTTTTTTGGGAAAAAGCAGTCACAAACACTGCCCCACTGGCTCAAGGTGAACTACAAGAACTTGTAGTTAATGCTGCTATAATCCACAGCTCACAACGCAGTGTGACTATTTTGTTACTTAAAATTCTGCTCCCATTATGCATTTAAGAGGTTTGCGTTGGTTTTGTAGTCATATGATGTGAACTTTTAATTTTATTTGAATCAATATCAACTGTGTTTTTCTTTTGTTGTGTTACATTTTAGGCTTCAAAGTTTTAGGATAAGTATTGCGCTTCACACCAAATGTTTTACTGCGCTTTGTTTAAACTGGGAAGTACTGGCACTAACCGTTAATCAAGATTTGATCTGTTCAATCAAACGCTGAGTATAAAGCATACTCTAGAGTGCAGTAAAAGTGAGTGGGAGTCAGCATGGCCAACAGCTGACATCCACGTCAAAAGACCATGTTAAAAGAGATTCTGGTATGTTTCTAAGCAACACACAAATGGACAAACACACAGAGATAAAGCCAGGAGTGGGAGATTTACTGTTTTTTTTATATTCCTCATAGTGTACTTCAACCTCCTCTGATCCCTGATAGGCCTACATTTTTCCTGTTTCCAGTTGCAAAACATCACAAATGTTCCCCATAGAGCTCTACGCCTCCAGTCTCTAGGGGATCAGTCAGCTCTACACACTTGCGGTTCAGAATCTAGTACTTTCCAAACTCCCCTCTCTCCCACTTGTTTTTATTGTAATTCAAATAGAAAACACAAGTTTAATTGCTGCTGGAGTACATAGAGGATCAAGTGGTGTTCGCTGAACTGTTCATGGAGATAATAATAATAATAAAAATGAATCATTACATAATCATTAAAGCCACAACAGAATCGGTGCATTGCATCGATTCATTGCAGCCTGATATTCTCATTCACGTCACCTCGCCCTATACTGTTTCTGATCTTCTGCAGCCCTGTGTCAGACAGCCTCCTTCAAGTCTCTACCTCAGACCAATAGAGTGCTTGACATTGTCTCCTCCTTGCTAAAGTCAAAGTCAGGTTAAGATCACAAGCTCTTCATTAGTATTCAGGTGTAGGAAAGCACACTGGAGCTGAGTGGGCCTCAACTGTGGCCAGAGCCTGACTCAAACAAAGAGCTATTGAGAACTGTTAAGCAACAAGCATCCAAATTCATCATTCGCATCGGTGCCAGTCTGCAAAAGTTGTGAATCATTCCAAACCTTTTAAATCTACCAGTTTTGAACTGAGCAATGCTATAACAGAAAGGACCGTGCTATATACATTTATGCCTTCATGAGAAGTGAGGGAAATAGCAGTGTGGTTACCTCCAAATCACACATAAAGTTAAATTCCCTGCATGTGGATAGTCTCAGTGTTTACTATGGTTGATTTTAATATTTGTTCTAAAAATGATCCTTTCCACACTGGAAGCGACCCTTATGTAAGCTTATCCACCTCTGTTGCAGGATTTATACCACTACATTAGTCTGGCTGGAAATGGCCAACCCCACTCCTCCCCACTTCCCCTTCCACTTCCCCTTCCATTTCCCCCTCGTTCCCTCTCTTGCTCTATGTTTCTATTTAGTGTCTGCAAGCCTGCATCAGACTGTGATGCTATGTAAGCCTATATCTTTAGTGAAGTCACTGAAACATCTGCTGTCATCTCAGATTTTTGTCACACCTGCTCTCTTTGCACTTATAACAACATCTGTACCCAAAGGAGTCATTTTAAACAAAAGGTGCCTGCAATAAGAAATTAGTCCTAAGATTGTCTTTTTGTCTTTCTGTCTTGTTTGTGTCTCTATTTATTTTTTGTCTTATCATATTATACTATAAATCCACTCATAATAACCCTTCAGCACAGAAAAATCATCTTTTTTCTTTCACACAGACTTATCTTTGCGTGAAACAAACGGACGTTTCTGCTCTCACAAATTTCAGGCATTGAAGGTTGTTCAAATACAGGCTACTTCATTTTAATGATAATCTAATTTTACAGGGACTGATAGAAAGAATATCGCTGTTATAGCCTTTCACTTTTTTTTTTTAACAATTCCTACTTTCGTTTTCAGTCAACTTTCAGTCAACATGTGTTAGAAGGCTGTCAACACACTGCCCTTGGCATCTTCTGGGGCCTTACACTCCTACTGCAGTTACGTATCAGAGACAGACACATACACCGTGCGCTTCTTTTGTCCATATTCTTTTGAAACACACCTCCCAACGTGCCAGGCAGTGATGAGTAATGCCTGAGGTGGAGATTATATTGGGAAGTAGGGAAGAGTGGTTTCATGTGAAGGTACTGGGGTTTGGGGGAGTTGATTGTGTGATGAGAGAAAACAACAAGTAATGCCCCGCTGTTGTGATGATCCCTGAGACTAAGAGCTACCCAAATCTATATTAGAACGTACATGTTAGAGAGAAATGCATCGGTTTATTGCCTGGAGGGTGATATGAAAGTGTGTCTTTTAGTGTATGTGCGTGTGTGTGTGTGTGCGTTTGGGTGGCTGCGGTGTAGTGCTGGCAAGTGGATGGGTGTGTGCTCATCTCAGGATGGAGAGCGCCTGCAGCCCTGTAGCTTTAATGTCTGACAGTTTGTATTACACAATGACTAGTGTGGATTGTCTGTGAAAGGATAAATTGTTTGATTGTGAGATCTAGTTAATGTCTACAATATACAGTAGGTATAGATGGAAGGAGGATGGAACACAGAGGAGAAGGGATTACATTTTCTTCTGCTGTGGGTAGCATTAAAAATAACATCACAAGGTTTTCACTTAAGATGATGTTTGTCCTTTAATGTCTTAAAGGATATGTATGTAAACATTAGTCCAGTTTGAACTTATTGCTGGTAACAACTTTCAAAAGTGAATACTTTGTGGTTGTTTTCATTCATTTCAAAAAGCCAGTAGTTCTTAGGGCAGACTAGTTTACAGATGGAACGCATCAAATAAAGAATGACTTTTGAGAGCACTCATTTCTATAAAAGCCATCAGCATGGTTAGCCTAACTATTAATCTGGATTGAGGAAAGATGGGGGTTTGGGCAATGGTGGTTAGATATAACCTTAGTATCAGAAGCAGCTGGCAGGAGCACATTAGGTTTACATCAGGCATGCTCATTTGGGATTGGTTTCATCATAAATGAGAGGTTAGGTTTGTTTTAAGCTTATTGATTAAATGGAGTGAACTGGGTGGTTCCCTTTTGAATTTTAAATGTACAGAAGCAGGAAACCTCATGAGCCAAGAAGTGTGTAAGAAAAGAGAAGAGAATGAAGTACTTTTCTGTTCTCGTTTAATTAAACTTTCACCAACACTTTTTGTAAATCATTGCCTTTATGCCTCAATCACATAACAATAGTTCAGTCTAACAAAAGTCACTTCTTGGCATGATACAAAATTGTAAGCTTCTACAACAATGAAAGAATGAAGCTGATGCAAGTGCTTTATCTTACTTGATAGGACAGTTGTGTTTACAGGGAGATGTCAGGCCCAAGCTCTCTGAGTCTTGCACCCAGTCTGAATGTATTATAATCATTATCTGTTATTTGGTGTTGTTTAGCAGATCCATTCAGACTTCAGTAATTTTTCTTTTTACTGTCTCCTTTCACTATCACACGCTGTTTTTTGAGTGCTGTGCAATGAATAAAATGGAATATGTATATGCTGGATATGGATGTTTTTAATGAAGGTTTTCTGACCCCAAAAGAAACAGGCCTATTTCAAAGGCACTTATGTGCAATTATTTAGCTTTTAGCATTCTGTTTTTCCACACTTTCATCTCTGAAGCACTCAGTTCAATGAGAGAGATTCAATGTCTGTCATTATTAAGACATACTACATACTACAAAACATGAATATGTATTTTAAAAAGTTTAATTGGACCTATTAAAGCTGTATTGTTCACATAGACAGAGAATATAGGTAAGAAGAAGAAAGGTCATCCCAGTCATTGAAGGGATTCAGCTACTAAATACATTCAGCCATTCTTCCCAAACCCTGATATATCTGTGATACACAGGAAAAACTATCAGCAGAGTCTCCTAATTTTATAATGCTACTTCTTAATATATTAGATAAGTTGATATCAGCCTACTTTAATTTGTTCCTTTCACAGTGCTTCTAGATCTGCTGATAATGCTTAACTTACATAGATTCATGTATTAAAGAGAACAAAAAATTGTGTTATTTGCAGATGACATAATGTTGTATCGACCCAGTCTATACCATTCTCTTTGTGCTATAATGTAATTGCTCTGTCATGGTCCTGGGTCTACAACTCAGTTTTTGTGTTTGTTATGGGTTATGTTCTAGTTCAGCAGTGGTCTTTCTATAATGAGATGGTGCTACCATAGCTCTAAGGCCTTCCGAACATGTGTATGTTTTAGGATACTGGTGGATGCAAGTAAAAAGGCCATAACAAAAATGGTTTAGTTAGCAAATTACCCACGCGAGTACACTGGTTCATTGAGATGTTATATATGAAAAATATGATCATGTATGATATTTGTGCAATGGATATATTTAACTTTTGATTACATTTTTGCCCCATGGCCTTCCAATCATGGAGCAACCACTCTACCTACTGAGCCTCCCACTCCTACATGTTCTAATTGTCAAACATTGTCAAATGTGTCCAGTGCTGAACAGGTGTCTGAATTACCTGTTCTGGAGAAGAGAGCTTATAGAAGTTAATCTGTCTTAAACTGTTTAAACATCACAGATATTTTTTTTTTTAGATATTGCATAATATTGCATGTTATTAGCTATGTTTTTGTCCCTACCATACACACAGATTATCTGATTATATTTTTGTAGGGAAAATAGAAATCAGAAGATAAAACAATAGAATATTCTACTTGAGGAAATTTTGCTGAAGTCTTTTCTGCATGTCTTGCTATATGTATGAATGCATTTGTACTGTAGGTAGCCCCTTTTTTAAAAAAGATCAAATCAGCCCTTGCACTGAGAAGCAATACTCACCTTACCAAGTAATAAATGGTTTGTCAGTTATAAGCATATAGTACAAGACCGTTTGGTACTCTTTTAAATGAGTTTGCATCCTAACATGATTTTTAAGTGGTAATAAAATGGGCAGTGTTTAGATAAGAGATACAGACCTGCAGTGCTTCTGGGCATGACATTTGAGAAGAGAGAACATGAGCATCTTCAGCTAACACGTGTGGTTTCCCAGCCAAAGGTCAGGAACAAGTGGAAGACTGAGCTTGCGAAAAGGTCAAAGTGTCTTTGAAAATGCTGCTAACAAAATAGTATCATAAACAAGTATTCATGTCAGGTTCGTGAAATCTACTAACGTGCCGTTAGTTTTATTGGAAAATATGATAGATAATGAACTGAGATTCTCTACTGACAAACTATTGTACAAAAATATTTTGAAAGATGAGTTTGCTACACAAAGGAACTTTGGAGAATGCCACAGCACTTATAGCTCTGACAGGATAGATGTTAATGTGACATTTAAAGCAGGCCGCACAGTTGGGTGTCATGTATTTAAACTTTTTACGTATAATATATCCAACGGCCACTGAAAGATACAACCCCAATCCAGAAAAATAATGATGCAACGATATGCAAATCTCACAAACCCATATTTTATTCAGAAATAAATGTTTACATTGAGAAAATATGCCATTTTGAGAAAAAATTGATGGCAGCAACATGCTTTTTATAATATTGGGATAGGCCCATGTTTACCACTGTGTAGTATCACCTTTTCTTTTAACAATGCTGCCCAACAGTCATGGGTTTTCTTTATGAGATTCTTTTGTTTCATGAGGCTCAAAATGTTTTCAATTGGTCTGGCCACCAATTCCATTGGCACTGAAGCACCCCCATATCACCTCATTGGAAATCTGAAGTGGTTCCTTGCCTCTTTATTCCAGAGGAATAAATTTCTTCCAAAATTTCCATTTCTTTTCAAAACAATTTTGAATTTAAATTCATTTGACCCCAAAAAAGTTGTCCAATTTGCCTTATTCCATCTTAACTTAGTTTTGTCCCAAAGAAGATGGTAGTGTTTTGGATCATGTTCACTTCATGATATATATTTTCTAACATATATTTTCTAAATCACTTACCCAATTATTGTCAATTAGTAATAGGTTTGTGACTTTGTTACTTTAAGCATCTTTTTTCTTGCTTACTTGTTTTTTTGTAATCGGAGTGCTGCATTGTTTACATAGGACCAGCTGATAGCGTTGAATACTGAATAGATCTCTGAGGACCTATGAAAGCAACAATGGGGATAGAGTACTGGAACTAAGCGTAGAACTAAGAGAAAGAGATTTAAACCATCTGTTCCAACTATCATCATGAGAAATGTGAGGTCCTTGGGAAAGATGGATGAGTTCAGAGTGGTGATTAAGACCCAGGGAGAGTACCATTAGTGTAGTATGATGATGATAAATGTGAATAAACTCACAACTCCTTGAAAAATTTATCTGAATAGAAGAAGAAGAAGACAACACGGTTTAATTCACTTCAACTCAATTTAATTTATATCAAACCAAATCATAACAACAGTTGCCTTGAGGTGCTTTATAATGCAAGGTAAAGGTAAAGACAATAATCCAGGGAAAACCCCAACAATTGGATGACCCCCTCTGAGCAAGCTCTTGGCGATAGTTGGAAGGAAAAAAAAACACTCTCTTTTAAGAGGAAGAAATCTCAAGCAGAACCAGGCTCAGGGAGGGGCAGCCATCTGTCGCGACTGGCTGGGGAGGGGAGGAAAACAGGACAAAGAGGTGCTGTGGAAGACAGCCAGAGATTAATAATGATTAAATCCAGATAAACATGCCATGTAGAACCCATGTCTATTGGAAGCAGAGTTTCCAATAGACATGGGTACAGTGGTTTAAATCATATCCATCTAATAGACTCCAATTTGTTCATGTAAATGGAGAGTCCTCGTCACACACTAAGGTTAGTTATGAAGTTCCACAGGGTTCTGTAATAGGACCATTTTTTTTACACTATTACATGCCTCCCTTAGGCAGTATCATTAGAAGGCATAGCTTACATTTTCACTGCTATGCAGATGACACCCATGTTATCTATCCATGAATCCAGATAACACACACCAATTAGTTAAACTGCAGGATTGTCTTAAAGACATAAAGACCTGGACGACCTCTAATTTTCTGCTTCTAAATTCAGATAAAACTGAGGTTATTGTACTTGACTTTAAAAATCTTAGAAATGTGGTATCTAAGCAGGTGCTTACTCTGGGTGGTATTACCTTGGCCTTTTGTAACACTGTAAGAAATCATGGAGTCATTTTTGTGGATATGTCCTTCAATGCTCATATTAAACAAATATGTAGGACTGCTTTCTTCCATTTGCACAATATCTCCAAAATGAGAAACATCCTGTCTCCAAGTGACGCTGAAAAACTAGTTCATGCATTTATTACTTCTAAGCAGGACTACTGTAATTTGTTATTATCAAGATGTCCTAAAACTCCCTGAAAAGCCTTCAGTTGATTCAAAATGCTGGCATAAAAGTACTGACAGACAAGAAAGCAAGAGCATAGCTGTCATTTACTGGCTTCTCTTCACTGACTGTTAAATCCAGAATTGAATTTAAAATCCTGCTCCTTACATACAAGGTCTTGAAAAATCACACCCTATCTTATTTAAATGACCTTATAGTACCACATCACCCTCACCTCAGACTGCAGGATTACTTGTGGTTCCTAGAGTATTTAAAAGTAGAATGGGATGCAGAGCATCTTCAGCTTTCAGGCCCCTCTAGTGTAGAACCAGCTTTCAGTTTGGATTGATTTGGGAGGCATAAATCCTCTCTACTTTAAAGATTAGGATTAAAACTTTCCTTTTTGATAAAGCGTATAGTTAGGGTTGGATCAGGTGACCCTGAATCCTCCCTTAGTTAGGCTGCAATTTTTCCTTTTTGAAAAGTGGGCCCCCTAAAAAAGACTTGGGAAAATATTGGCCTAGGGAAAGCAGTCAG
The DNA here is from genome assembly GCF_001858045.2 of Oreochromis niloticus. NCBI lineage: Eukaryota > Metazoa > Chordata > Actinopteri > Cichliformes > Cichlidae > Oreochromis > Oreochromis niloticus. Next base: position 24,054,336 of record NC_031965.2, on the reverse strand, counting down.
ATGTACTATGGCAGCCTCCCAAGAAGGCTGCCAGATGAGGTGATGTGGCACAGAGTGGCAAAAAGTCAAATGGAGCAAGCTGCGGAGTATGAAAACAAACAGACTGTTTCACTGTCAGAGCTACCTATAATGTGTTGGCCTTTACAACAAATTTCCATTGCTCGAGTGGTGAGGATCAAGCCTAACACCAGTGTGCCACTCCAGCTACATTCAAACACACCCTTCTGTGTTTTAAGAACGGTTTAATCCAAGGAAGATACACTTGACACCATAACCAAGCACTAAGGTGTTAGACCTCAATACTAGAGAACAAAAGAATGTCAGTTAATGTCATCCCCCTAAATGCCAAGATCACCTTCCAGTAACATCTTTCATTTGGGAAGGGGGGAAAGAACAGATCAAGGTTACACCTCCTAACTCAGGCCAGCTGAATACATCCAGGGATTGGGAAATCAGTGTAGACCTTTCTCAGAGGCTTACCTTCCCACCTGAATTTGCAGTTACCAGCCTGCACATTGAGCTGGTCCTATCCCTACATATATATATATATATATATTGTTGAGCTGACAGTTGCTTGGGAGGAACTTCTTGAAGAGCCATATTAAAGGGAAAAAGCTGTGCTATGTTTTAAAACATGTCTGTATATCAACAAATTGATACATAAATTTAACTGGGTATCATCTGCATCGTAAGTATTGATCTGAGCACAGCACTCTGTGAAATCCATGGATAACATTCGTGTGTGAAGATTTCCAATTTAAATATATTAATTGTAATCTTTCAGATAGATACAATTCAAACTAATGCAAGGCATTTTCTTTGATATCAACATTGTATTCTGGTCTTGTATTAAAATGTTGTGATCAGTGGTATTGACTCAAATGCCTCAATGAGGTCTAGCAATACAAGCAGAAAGATGAGCGCACTGTCAGAGGCCGGGAGAAGATCATTAGTTCCTTTTACTAATGCTGTTTTTGTGCTATGATTAATTCTAAATCCTGGTTTGAACTTATTTACAGTCAGGTAACACAAGGTTAGAATGGGTGGTGTCATCAAAGAATATGATTCAACTTTTCTCTCATACTGATAACCGGATATGATTAGCAATGAAAGCTGCAGCAGATGAATTGCTTTCAGGTAACTGTTGTTGTGATTTAGCATTATGAAAATAAAACTTAATTAAACTGAAGTGAAGTGAACTGAATTGAATGAAGCAACTTTATTTGTGTGTTTTGTTTTGGGTTTTTTTGCTTTTTACTGAACATTGTTCTGAGCATCTTGGAGTAAATACCATAGGTTCTCTGTAGAATCAGGCTCCCTGAGACTAAGTTTATAATATTGAACTCATGAAGGTCATGTTCTGTTTAGGACTGTTTGGGCCAGATTTACTAATGTATTGTACCAGTGTAAACTTGATTTTGGTATTAATAAAGTGCAAAGAGAACAAAGTGACAAGATTGTGTGTAAGAGGTGGTTAATTCAGAGATTTTTGCGACTGACAGTCTTGTAGGTATATGCTGGTATTTCTGGGAGTTCATTTGTGTAGGTGCAAAATATGAAGAAGAATAATATGTAAAGGAAGCATGTGACATAATTTCCTAAGGTTTGCAATGTGAAGTTCAGTACTAATTGTGGTGATGCTTGATTTTGAAATTAACTGACTGTGCCTGTGCTTAGCTTTTTTAGAACAGCTTTGGTACATCACCTGTAAAACTATCCACACCTATGAGCTCTATTTGGAAATTGTGCTATCCTGTTAGATAAATTGGCCCTTTGTTCTTCTTGTTTGTTTCGCTACTGACGAAACATTTCTCAAACTGAAAACACTACATCCAGATGAACACAATGAACTTTTGGGGATTGTCCAAAGACATTTATGCTAAGTCCCCAGTCAACAAGTCTTCAACAGCTCCTGTATATAACTTGTGGCAAACTTTGGCCAAGGTATTCGTGTTTCAGAGGCTGACATGTAATAGTTTCTGACATTTTGTGTGATTTCCTCAAAGCCTTTTAGATATGGCCCGAGTCTCCTTAGCGTTAAAGACAGGATTCAATAAGTAATGCTTCAACAAGCCCCAGCACCTGGCGGTCCCCGTCACCCTCTGGCTGACTGTAATCATTTGTGATAGCCCCTGTACGCTTGCTGGTCTCCCAACAGCACATGTTTCACTCAGGCTTTTAGAGGGACATCAAAATGCATTACCTCCAAAGCTGTAGATGGGGGTCTGAATGCATGAAGCCATGGTGGAAATAAAGACATTAACTCTATCTCCAGACCAAGGTTGCTGAACTGAGCTGAGTGGCATTACAGTTGCAGTCGTTATGCATACTACTGTACATCAAGGGGTCATTTCTATGTGAATGCCTCTGCCTTTCAACTCGATGTACACAGTAATAATGTCTGAACTATATATCTATTACTATAATCAACATTTAATGATACAATTTTGTGACTTTCATATTTGTTTTCCTTCTCTTTTCTAGCATTATTCTGTAGCTACCTCTTTTTCTCCTTCAAATTAAGTGGAAACAACATGGTAAATCTTAGGTTTTCTGCACATACTGCTGTTGCATGGTAAATATGGCCTTAATGACTTTGCAGCGGGGGGTTTGGCTGTTTAATGAGCACACTCTCCTGCTCCACCATGTTCAAATGAGAGCCTAATTTCATTTTCCCTCTTGACCTCTATTCCTCTTAGAAAACAACAAAGCACAGGGGATTTTTTTTTCAAAGGCTTGTGCTGCGGTAGAGAAATTAAGAGGTGTGTGGAGAAAGAGGATAATGATGAGATTTTGCCCGTGATGATAGACGGCACTTATATCACCACACTCTTCCTTAAATTCGTGAGCAGTATCTTGAATTTTTCACCTACACAAGCAGACATGGAATGAAAAAAAAAAAAAGAAACTCAAAGGGGCATAGAAGAATATCTGATACTTTTTGGGGAAATGTGAAAAGTAAAGCTATTACAAGCAGCTAGTGGACTTACCTTATTGCAATAACTAGAAACTATTGAATTAAATTGAATTAAAGGGTGTTTAAGACTATAAACCAATGAAAGTGTTTACTGATGCCATAGTGCAAATGAGTGGTAGTCTTGTTTTCCTGTGGACTTGAAAAATGACGAATGCCTTACATATTGCCCAAGTAATAAAATTTCTTGTATGTCAAAAAAAAAGGAAAAAAAAATAGATAAGCCAAAATGGCAGCTTTAAATGACAGCCAGAAAAGATAGGATCTGTTTTTTCAGACCAGCTGTTAGAAAACTGTCCTAAGATTTGATGCCTTAGATGTGGCAGTTGATGAAACCACTTCACAAGCAACCAGCAGACCATGGCGTCACTTTAGAGGAAACCACGCAGTGGGTGTCTAGACCAACAGCAACACTCTTGTGTGCTGATAACACCACATCCACAAGCCACATGTGTTCTGTTCAACAGATCGAATGATTTTAACTTGAAGTCATGAATCCTTAAAAACTATCCCCTTTCTTCTTTGCCCATATTAGGCCTTTCCAATAAATCATGTACACAACTCTGCTCAGTCAAAACTTTTTGTTTTTTTACATTTCTCTTCACACAGTTCTGTCCATCTAACTTGTAGACTAGACAAATGTTGTGTTATTTCATTTACTTTTGTGCCATCCAACTGAACACAAATTTAGTAATACAAGAAAAAGTAATGACATCTGTTCTTGTCCAAAAATTGTTACCAAAAACAAAGGCCATTTTCAACATTTCTATATTTTGCATCACTAGTTGCACACCGACATACCTGTTAGTAACTTGCTAGTAGCACATTCACGGTCTCCTGCTGTTGCTTTTGAATGGCTGGCTCCCTTGAAGCTTTTTGTGACTAAGTGTCCCACTCAAGGGCAACTAAAGAATAACTGCTGAAGGGCTGACAGTTCATTACTCATTCAATTTCATCACTCAGTTTCTATTAACTCGTGTGGTTATTTAAGGCATAACATCCCTGGTCTGGTTAAAAGCTACATGTACATATACAAAAATACAAAGACATTTGCTTCAGAGAGTAGAAAAGCCAGACTGCAAACCCAAAAAAAAGTCACCTATATAGAAATCCATATTCAACAAGTCCAGAGTCTTTGTTGACTCACAATTGATTGTTTTTTTTTCTTTTTGCATTTTGCATTCACAATACTGTACAAAAGTCTTCAGTCACCTCTCATTTCTTTATGTTTCCTTCTAATGAGGCAGATTTTCTTGAAATTGTTTTTAAAAACGTTGTCTTGAGCAATAGTTCTCCTTCTGCTGGAGGTCTTTCGAAGTTTCTTTGGACTTATTGTTAGTTCAGTCCTTGTACTTGACTGTTTTCAGAGGGTTTAAAAAAAAACATTTAATACTTATCTATGAATCATTGAATTAGAAACAGGCAACTAACTCAAGGGATGAAGTAGTGCTGTAGGCACTTTCTTACTATCAGTCTGTCACAAAAGCACATTATTTGTTCTATGAAATAGTATTTTTCCCTAACAAGGTGATTCTCATAGCTAGTAGAGGACAAAATGCCTAAAAGAAACTATCTATAGCAAATAAATAGTATCTGAAATTTTTATTTTTAAGAAATAGGACAACAAATCCAGCAAAGATCTGAGAGATGCATCTGGCCACAGGGGCGTAATTTCCAGGGGGGTTAGGGGGTTATGACCCCCCAATAATCAGACCCAACCAATATAACCCCCCCGATAAAATTATGAATTATCTTGCATAAATAAGGTGTTGATTTTCTTTACTAATTTCAGGTACTACCAGCAAAATAGCTGCATGTTTAATCATCTGGGAATTTACCCAGATTTATTTATTTATTTAGACATTGATCTTGAACCACCCAATGTTCAGAACAAAGTTATGCCAATGTCTGGCCCTTCAGTTGATCCATCTACTGTCCATTGAAGCCACATCGGAAATGGTCTCAGTGGAAGAGTGGCTGTCAAGACCCCATTCCTAAGGAAAGCAAGCAGGGAGAAAAGGCAGAGATATTACACAAGAAGTAAAAATCCGTGAAAAGGGGTTATACAGAGTAATGAATCCAAAAAACTATGTTTACAGCCATCTGTAAAACACAGTAGAGGCTTAGTCATGGCTTGGGGTGATTCACCGTGCTTTTGGGGATCTTGTCAAAATTGTCAAAAAGTATCTCATTTGATATCATGCAATACCATCTATAAAGCATCTGATTGGTAACTGCTTTATTTTTCAGCATGACAGTGATCCCAAACATACTGCAGCAAAAGCATATCTGAACAGAAAAACACACAATAGAACACTGTCAGTCATGGGCTGGTCTCCCCAAAGCCCACATCTCAATATTACTGAAGCATCATAGGATCATATAGGATAGGATTATCTTGACAGAGAACAGAATAAAAGCCAGCCAACATCCAAAGAAGAGCTTTGAATGTCCTTCAAGAATCCCGACAAACTATTTCTGAAGACTACTTAAATATAATAAAAGAACCCTTGCCTAAGAGAGTTCAAGATATGTTGAAGAACAAAGGTGGTCATACAAAATATTGTTTTTCAAGCTCACTGGAATTGTAAAAACAATGTATTTGCCTTATATACTATATTTTATATATGTTTGCAGATGTTTACCTATTTTCAATATTCTTAGCAAAATATAAAGAAATTAGGGGCGACTCAAGACCTTTATAACTACTGTACATTCTTGTGCCAAGTGCAAAGATTTGAATTGCATGAACAGATGGGAATGTAATGATTGTGCAAATCTTGTTCTCATCCACATTATATTTTGTAAAAGGCAGTGAATAACCTTGGCTCTGAAAGTAGGGAAGAGATTCTGCTCAGCAGGGCAATGAGACAAAATGCTTTCATCACACCTGCTGGTTTACTGTTCTGCTATCTAAACTCTGTTCCCTTCCTTCCCCATCATCCATCCATCAACACAGCAGTAAATGCACAGAGCATAGCCACTCTCCATTTGTCAGTGCCTATCAGAAACGGTTGCATGCCCATTACATGCCTGCTGACCCCTCTGAAGTCTAAAATAAACTCTGGGGGTGTTGCAAGAAAAATGTCACAAATGATAAAATATAGCCTATACCACCCGAGAAAGATTAAGAAGCAAAGAAACAGAGGGATTACATCAAGACTTCACTTTTTATCATCCAGTGGTGTCATTGTCATGTTTTTATTTCAAAGCCTGAGAACTGTAGTGAGACAACTGCCTGAAACAGATATGCTTTGGATGAAAAAAAGGCACAGGAGCAAAAAGGGCAGAAAAGAAGGTGAAGAAGATAACAAGAGACGGAGGCAGTAAGTGATCAGAAGAAAATATTTTATTTCTCAGCCTGTTATTGAGACACATGAGGTCAAAATACAACAAACCACAAGATGGATTAAAAAATTATAAACTACGTGTCTATGTTTTTCAGACTAACACTCATTTCAGTGTTTTTTCTTTGTTTTTTTCTTCAGGAAATGGCAGAGAAAACCCAGAACTAAAGCACTAAAGCGCTTCTGCTACTGAGGTTGAGGATTTGTTTTCAGAGGTATTAAATGCTTAACCAATAAATCAGTAGAACAATACCTGTAAATGAAACTAGCAGATCAATGCTTCATAAATATTTTAAAATAAATGTTAGTGAAAAACACAATTTCCCTGAAGGAGAGCATTTGGGCACACTCATGATTACGATAGCAGTTCTACACTGACTTTAAGCTTATTAATTCGAACTAAAAGTGTAAAAAGTGAGCAGGAGTATGGATGTAGCAAGTAAAAATAAAAGAATACAGACAAAAGAAACAGCTGAGTTTCAATCAAAATTAACAATCAATCTGGTATTCAATACAAACCTGTAGTTCAATGTACTTTATTCTAAGAATTGCAAGAAAACTGGATATGTAGAGCACTGCAATTTTGTGTAGGAACATTTTGCTGTTGTGTAATTAATTAAAATATTGTCGTGGTGGGTTTGAGCAGAACACTAAATGACTGTAGTCTGTACCAAATGGTGGCCAAACTAAATGACCAACTGTCATCTCAACAGACAGCTCCATGGGAAATAGTATTACATATTTACGTATCTATGTAGCAAATATGTAGGGTCACTCTGTCCTGCTATCAAAAATTAATCATTGTCTACTTGTCTGTATGTGGAGCTAACAGGTTGCGGCACTACAGCTGGGTTGCTTCTGCTTGGTGAATGTTTTTCAGATGTTACTGGGGGATCAATAGTCTCTGAGAAGTGCTGAAAAGATCTATATCCATTCTTGTTTTGCTTATAATGACAGTGTGGGATTTTGTCCCAAGCATTAAAAAAGGCATACGTACAAACATTATAATTTTTAGCATTTAACTTTTGTGTTGCAAGAAAATAGAGAGCAATGCAATTACAGAGAAGCTATTTGTGACTAAAGTTTTTTTTCTTTCTTTCCAAATTAGTCACCTTGACAACCGTGAAGCATGCTTTGTTATTTCCTTTGTCTGTGTCACGGTGCACATGCCCTTCTTAAGGCACTTAAGTGATGCCACACGCACACACACAGTCGTCGCACGAGAGTTCAGTCCGACTATGTTAAACGCGTTTCCTCCGCGTAAACATTCATTGGCAAGAATTTGTTTTTTGTTTTTCTCTTGTTTTGCATTCATCACTCACTCGGTTTGTAAATAGCTGTGCCCCTGGAGACAGCTACACAGCGCTCATTCTGCGCTTGGCTTTTCCCCCGGACCCCTGCTACCCTGTTCACTTTAACCAGCTTCACGCGGTGTGCAGTTCTTGTAGAGCGAGCGCAGAGCACATCCCAGTCAGTCTTCACTTCTCCTCTCTCCCGTTCACTCCGGGATGGAGCTGTCCTCCTAGCACAGCAGAAGTGTACTTCAGCAGTTGGCAACTTGGTTTCACGTTAAGGAGAAGCTGAAGCAAGCGTCAGTTCTTCTTCTGACAAGATTTCTTTCAGCTCCGAGCATTAACTTCGCTGTCGCAAATCTGCAAAATGACAGCAACCGGACTACATCCACGCTTTGTGCTCCTGCTTTGCTTCATCTCCACCGCGGCGTGCAATACGTTTGCATTCACCGAGGAGCCTTCTGACAGAGGCGGGAAGGCGGACGGGTATTGTAGTCGGGTATTACGGGCTCAGAGCAATAGGAAAGAGGGCAACAGCGAGTTTCGGCTCCGGGTAGAAGGAGACCCTGAGAGCTATCAGCCAGGGAGCACATACAGAGGTTGGTGTTAGCGATATACGCGTAGTACGCTGCTTTCCATTGTGCCTGTGCATTGCCTCTAAGCCTCAGTCAGCAGACTATGTAAACTTAAGATAAGTTTCTGCACAATCTACTTTTGATGCGGGGCGAGCGTTAAGATGATTACCCGCAATCACAATAAGCAGACGTGTATTTTAACTACTAAAAGAGTAACGAGAGATCATTTTAAATCTGATTTGAACATCTGTGAGCAAATAGAGTGCTTCAAATAGTTTTGTATGATCAAAATTTTAAGAAGGCTTTTTCTGAGAGAGCTAAATCCCTCTGTGAACTCTTGCGTGCTTTTGGTGTTGTGTTCCATACTTAACAAGTTTCTTGAAAGCCAGCCCCGGATTTCTCTCTCTCTCTCTTTTCCTAAAAGGAAAGTTTCTGGGTGCAGTAAATGGGCATGTGCCATCTGCTCTGTGATTTCTAGTCTCCTGCCCTTCTGGTTCCGACAATGTGTTGCGCTGCAGTTGGATCATCGCTGCCTGCTTTAATTCCAACTAATTTTTGTTTAGCAATCAAAATGACAACTGAATTATTTTAAATGTTTGAATGATTTAGCTTCAGTTTAAATCAGTATTTGTTAATATCTAAAGACACCAGTTAAGTTGCCGGATTTCTGCAGTAACTCAACATTCTTTGATGTTGTGACTGATTGTAAAAATGGGCAGAAATCCCATCCTAAACATAATCTGGATAATTTGACAATCTGTGAAAGTCAACGTGCAAATTACATTAATTTTAGCTTGTCCTTTATATATTTGAGCTTAAAATATATAGTATTATTTATACATACAACACTACTCAAGCAGGTATTTTAACCCACTTTAATCAGGTGTTTGGAAGAAGGACTGTAGTTAAGCTGTTCCCTGTCAGGTGATGCTGTCTTCTAATATTTTTTTGTTTCCATGTAGTGACTGTGACTGCAGCCAGCCCCTCCTACTTCAGAGGGTTCACCCTTATTGCCCTAAAGGATGGTGCAGAAGGTGACAAGGACGAGGACTATGCTGGGAATTTTCAGGTATGGTAACAGCCAACACATATGGCCATGTGTTATGGATTAGAAATTTCTCACTGATCAATAACCCATCCCCTTTCTTTGTCTAACATGTTTATTTTTTAAATTGGGACACAGGAATTTTTAAATTAATACTAGCCAGCATATTTATTGTACTCTTCATACCATCCTTCATCTAGCATAACAACTGTGCATGACATGAGTGGAGGGACAGATATTTTCCTTAGACAGCCCTCCTGTCTTCACATGTGTCAAAGTGTGATTATTCTCACCTCACCTCCTCTAAAAGGCTTGATATAGCATGTGAAAGGAGCCTACTCTCAGCACATCTTCCCTTGAGCTATGCTTTGCTTTGGCTGCTGGAAGATGTGTGTGGAGTTTGAGAAGCCATCTATTCAAAAGCAGGCATGTATGTAGGTACTGTACAACAAAGTAGATGAGAGGCTAATTAACTTTTTATACAAGAAGGTCCAGCTGGAGTACTGTAGGGAGGAGGAAGAGAACAGAGAGGGGCCAAGAGTGTGAAAGAAAAAAAGAGAAGGCAAGGCAACTGGTGCTGCTATGCACATGTGATAATGGCCAAATATGTGAGGACTGTGTAATTGTAATGCAGTGTGATGAGACAAGTGGTAGAGAAAAGACATGGTAGTTAATGAAATTTCATGTGTATTTCTAATAATTTGTATGCAGTCTGTGCTACTTCATACTATACAAAGGAACTGCACTATAAGGTGATAAAATTCATCCATCCATCCATCCATCCATTCTGTTCTGCTTATCCTTATCAGGTTTGTGTGTGTGTGTGTGTGTGTGTGTGTGTGGTGGGGGGGATACGAAACCTGAACTACATTTATAACATTTACCTTCACCACTCTATACCATATTATATTTATTTTTGTTGGTGCTGTTTAGTTTATCACAGCCTGTTTGATTCAAATCCGGATGGCAGTTTAAAAAATGTGTACAATTTAAAGGTTGCATAAGATGACACAAAGGATTTGGAAATAACTCAGCAAGGAAATAACTGATTTTAGCTTCATAAATATTTCATAAAAATCCTAGATTATATTTGATAAGGCGTATAATAAAGCCATTATATCACATTAATATACTATAATAGTAAAGAAAAACCCATTTCAGTCTTAGTCATAGCCAAATCCATATTCCTGCTGAGAACTTTTAACAGCATATCTGGCTTTCTCCTGTTTAGCCTCCTTCAAACCTGTTCATTCTAATTGTTTCTTACATAAAAACCCGCTATTTTACTAAACCTTTACAGTTCAAAGAGAGCAGTTCACACAGCAGTGCACAGGCTGCTCTGATCACAGTTACTGCAATGCTGTGGCACTCTTTGTGAACCTAAGCCTTGAATATGACAGGACATAAAGACAGGAACACGTTGTTTTTGTCCTGTCTGCACCTCACAACTCATTACCCAGTATTAACACCACCAAGGTTTTTTTTCTCTCGTATTTGTTGTTGCAGTTGATTTCATGACGTTTTTCTTTAATGCCAGCCTCGAGTGCGTCCCTTAGCCATATGGCGGAGTGTGGCTTGGCGTGATGGGGCGCTAAACGTCAGGAGTTAATATAGGAGAGACTGCATCATTTAAATGACATTCACATCGCTCAACACATGAATGGGTGCTGAGTGCACAGAGAATAATAGATAAAATGGATAGATGTTTGATCATTGCCTTTTAGATGTTCACTTTAGAAGTAAAAAGAGCAGATGTGTCAGTACTGTGACCTGCTTTTGATTGGACTCCTGCCGGGTTTTTTAGAAGTTTAAGGTCTCTTTCACGGCTGCAGATGATCACCTGTCTTTCCAAGCAGTCTGTGACAGAGCAGTAAAAATAAACTGCTGTCTAAAGAGATATGTCTCTATCATCACCTGCTCAGTCAGTCTTTCATGCTTTACATCTCTGATGTCAGAAACCTATATACACATACGCGCGCACAGACACACTATTGCTCCTTTGTGAAAGAGCTCTGGGTGGACCAGCCCCCAGGAATTGAAGGAAAAGAAAGAAAAAAAAGGAAGCTGCAACAGAGGCTTTAGGCTTTATTTAACATACAGCTCATTTGAAATCTGCTGGTGTGCCCCATCTCAGCCGTCTTAGGACAGCTCCCGACTTGATGAAAAGCACTTTTATTGAGCTCTCTGGGGAGGTCAGCTGCCACTGTGTGTCTATGTGTGTTTTTTTGGCAAGAGTGTAAACCAGCAGGGAACGCTGGCGATGTCTGATGAGACATTACTTCTCAGCAGGGTGAGATAATAGGACAAGAAAAGGCAAATTGTCATGTGGCTGTGTGGCTATATGTGGGCTGGAATTGTCAGGATGTGTTTTGAAATTTCTGTGGCGGATTGTGCCATTTGCAGCTACTTTTCTGCTGCCCCCATCTTATTTTAGATTGTTGCTGAATGATGTTTGGCTCTGACCAGGGCATAGCATAGAGCCAAGCACTTTCTTTGACACAAAACTCTTGCATAAACTCGAAAACGCAACTCGAGTATTCCAGTGGAATGTCCCATTTTGTTAGTTTTCCTAACAGCCATTGTCAAGCTATTGTCAGAAGATCTGAAAAAGAGGGAGTTAAAAAAAACAGGATCATAGGTTGTCTTGCAGCAAATTAGTCGCTTCTTTTTGCAGATGGTGTTCAGTGGAGTCCCATGTGACTTCTCTGCTTTTAACATGTGGTGTAGTCCATTCAGGGCAGCCCAGAATGCCTGTTAGAAACCATGGGAACATGGAGGGGAGGGGGTGTGTAATCTTTCAGACCACGATCGGCTGCATACACATGGATGGCATGCACACACACACAGCTCCCGGACTCCCCTTCTCACTCTCCGTCTAACTCTTAACACACTCTCTCACACACAATTTCAAAGGGAACTCATTCATAACGTGGCATGACAAAGGAAATTCTCTGCTGACAGCTTTATGGAGTGAGAAAGTTCCCTGTCTTTACTGCCCGGATGTCACTTCCTATCAAACAGATCCTTGGTCTCAGCGGTTGTGCTCTCTCATGCAGCCAACTCAACTAATTTTCTGTCCAACAGTTAAAATCATTCAGGTGCTTAATGTCTCAGGTGTGGAGCTGAGTAAAGAGGGGAGCACGGATTTGGACTCTTCAGCCTAATTCAAGTCTAGGGACTTTTTTTTAATGACCTGAAGACATCAGAAGCGAAAGTAAAGTGACTGCATCCCGCCTGTGCCCCACGTCATGCAGTGCCTCTGCTTCGGCCAAGAAACCTCACCTGGTGTGCATAGCTTTTATGAGCTTGGTTGGCTTACCCACAGGGATGTTCACACTGTGCTTTGATGCCAGAAAAAATTCTGAAATCAAGGTTGAGACTTGCAGTGGCCAACATTTGCCTGCTAGTCGTACAGCCAGGCGAGCCAACGTGAGCTTGGCTGACATGATAGATAGTGACCCCCCTCTATTCAGGGAGGAGAAGCCCCCCCCGGTGGTGGAGCCTTCAATAGCTTATTACTTTAACCAAAACTGCTGATTCGTTTCAACTGCCACAAGCATCTCTCCGCTCAGTAAAATAGATTGTTCTACTGCTTCAGTTTACCAGAAAATATATAAATATGCAGCACAGTTGGTAGGTTTGGCATCCTGATGCCATTTTATTATAAACAGCATACCTGCTCACAGCATCTTCTATAAATAGCTCTTGCATAGTTTGTAGCCATGATTTGTCCTGTTGTAAGAGAACAAAAATTGTTTAGGCACATCAGACATATATATCAAGCCATTAAGCTCCCACATTACCACCCTTGGGAGATAGCTTTGAGCATGTCTATGTTTTTTAAGTCTTCCTTTTCTCTGTTATCCGAACACGTCAGCCTTAGAGCATTTTTCCATGATATCTGTAGCTTGTCCTTAAATATCTTTTAATATGTTCTCTGTGGAAGAAGGTTTTGCTCCTTTTTTTGTGTTTTGACACTGTCATGGAACCCACAAAGGCTATCTATGTATGTATCTAAAAATGCAAAGTCCCCAAGATTAAAAAACTATTTTTAAGAGAGTCCTGGGCCAACATCTAGCACAGGTTTAAACCACGGACCCTCAACAACAGTAATCACTCAGCCAACATGCTGTTCAACTCAGTATAGTAACTATTACAGTTGGAAATGTGTTCTCTAAGAACTAAAGCGTGTTTAAAGTTGTGTTTAATCTCAGTTCAGCTGTTAATTATGTTTGTGAGATCATGATACAACAAAATGTACCTGTGCGATCCAGCATCAAGTGAAGAAAATTACCTGCAGGTGTTTCCAGTTCTTTTTCGGTCACAACTTGTCTGATGCATTTATACTCATTATTGATCTTTTTGTGTGTTTGTGTGTCGATGCTTTACAGATAATTGATGAAGAGGAAACACAGTTTATGACCAACTGCCCCCCTGCAGTGACAGAGAGCACTCCTCGCAGAAGGACCAGTATCCAGGTGTTTTGGACTGCACCCCCTAGTGGCTCCGGTTGTGTTTTTCTCAAGTATGTATACAGCAACGGCTGGTCAGCCTGCTTAGCAGAGTCAAGCCCTCAGCTCAAACAATGAAAACAATAGTCAAATTTAGTCTACGTATCCAGCCTTCTGTCAAAAATACGGGTAATTGCAGGTTATCCTCCAGATGTATTACTCATGTGAAACTGATTCATGTAAGCTGAAGCTAGGCTGATGGCGCTTAGGCTGCAAAGCAGAATCGGGACCAACTGCAGTTTAAATATGCACCCAGAACAAGAAACTCACTGTTGAGGCAGGCAGACATAATGCTTCGTTATTGTATTGTCACAAGGAACTTTGCAATAATTTTAAAAAAAAATGCAGAGGAGCACCTTTATAAACAGTACAGTGTGTGCTTTCTCTCGGGTGTGTACACACTAACACGCACACCCCCACAACACTGCAACCATCGCAAACAGAATCCAAATCTGACACTCTGTAACTGTCTGTACTTACTGTGCTTTGCATGATTTAATATAGCTTTATAAATATCTTCAGATATTTAAATAAGATATTTTTTGTTTTACCAGCTGTCTTGCTCTCTCTTAATTTCAAGTCCACATCTAATAAATTAATATTTATACAAGTATACTAAGTGAAATTTAGCCTCAAGTCTCAAGTAAGTAGCTTTTCGATTTTATATAGATAATTTAGAACTAGGATTTTTAAAAGAGATTGATTTAGTGCAATGACTTTAGTTAAATTTTTTTAACTAAATCCTCTCATTTGGCTTGATAAACTAAATATTACCTTTAGTAGTTTAATACCTGATATGCACCACTCATTTCGTGCTGTTGTAAGTGCTCTGGGCTTACTTGAACACAGAAGACTAGTCATGTTAAGCTGAGGACACATCATGACAGAAATCCATTTATTAATCCTGTACTTCACTGCAGGGAAATAATGAGAGTGCATGAAGTGGAAAGGCACCGAGGGTCTGTGCGGTTCACGAAGGCTTCTGATAAATGCATTATTTAACCGTTTGTATGCTCTTTCTCTGGTGTGTGATCTACATCTATCATTGTTTATTTACAAAAGAATCATTAAAAATCGCTTTTGTTTTTGTTTTCATCCTCACTATATGTTGTCATCCTAATTTTCAAAAGGCTGGTCACGTTCCACGATATGTATGCTCTCCCTGTAGAGGCCAGGGAGATAATGGTTGAATTGTATTTGGTACTTAATAGATAAAGGAAATAGTTTAAAGTGTGACAGAGTGCACAGCCTTGAAAGAGATACTTAAAAGTGCAGAGATGTCGCTGCACTATCAGCACATAGACAATGCAGAAAGGAGAGAGTAAGAAGCTTACTGTTCAGAACACATGTCTGTGAAAATCATAATTACAGGCTGGCAGTGGGTATTTGTCTCTGCTCTTCACCCTGACTGCAGTAATGATGACAAGGTTTTTGCATATGCCACTCTGCTCGAATGCAGCCACAGTCCTAGTACAGTCTTATTGATATAAAAAGTAAAATGCTGTTGGTAAAATGTCATCTTTAAAAAAACTAACAAACAGACAAATAAAAAACATCTGGTTATGAACTTACAAGTTTGTGCACAAGTCTGTCTCATAGAAACTGACTCACATGTACCAGGAAATCCTGCTCCTCGTGAGTGGTTTGCTACAGTATAATTGATGGGCAGTTGCTGTCTTTTAGATGGAAAGTCTGAGCTTGGTGGTTTGGGTTTCTCAAAGGTTGATCCGTGATGATAGGGTTAGGCAAGGATGCTCATTTACCTCCTGAACTCAGAGCACTCATTTTGAAAATCTTACCATTTATTTTTAGCCTTCTCATAAGCTCAAATCAAAGCCAAACTTTCCTTTGCTGGGTTTCTGTTGGTGTCTCACTCTTGTTTAACTAAAATGATAGTATGCAGAAGCGATGCATAGATATATAGGCCTTGTAGAGTGCTATGAGCCTATTAGCAAATATAATGACCGTTATTAATGAAAGTGGCTGCTTAAAATAAGAAGCTGCTATATACGTGTTACACTGTTCAAGAGAGAAATAATCATTTAATAAGTTTTTTATTTATTTATTCCCTTGAGCTTAAGGGAAAAATTGCTACTAGCCATCGTAATTCAAACCTAGTTAGACACCAAAAAGGTTTAAAAAAATGTCAAAATCTGAGAAAGTTGATTTTCTTCTTAGTCCTCTATTTATTACTTTGGTGAATTATTATTCCTTAATTGGAAATAGAACAGAAGAGACTCCAAAATGCTCGATAAATATAAAACTCATCATCTTATTGTAATCCTTCCCCTATCTGGTCCATTAATATTATCCCGAATGTTCTCAACAGAACACCCAATCTAACAGAAATCACCTTATACATCAAGTTTTAGTCTATTTTTGATTTCACCAAATGTTTAGCTATTGCTGATTAGCTAAAATATTTTGCTTCTGTTCATCTCCTAAATGCACCCAAAAACCCATATCCATAAGTATCTAGTGACACAAAGTACTCTGGTGTCAGTGGTATTATCAGAGTGTAGTTCCTCTGGTTGATTACATCCTGATTGTTCTACGGAAGCTATAACTAAATTCAGTCCATATGTTGCTGTCACCACTGAATTTGCTACTATCTTGTCTCTTTCCATTTGTTGGTGTGAGACGTTTTATTTGTAATTTCCCTCTGGCATGCTATATGGATAGTAGTGTGGTATGTTTTGATGAGCTGTCTGAGTATATCAGTGATCTGGTGAATGTCACAACCACATGCAGCTGTCAGAGCATGTTTAGCTCCATCAGTTAGATGACACAACAGATAAAGGATGCTTTGAGAACACTGGAAGCAGTCCTACAGAAATTAAATGTAAATACGTTTGTCTTGGAGTGGATTTATGTTTAGGCATCTTGTGAGTTCTTCTTGCAACTGAGAATATGGATCTTCATTAATTTCATCTTTTTGTTGTAGCAGGAGCTGGTTGTAGCCCTAAAACAGCAGTCTGTGCTGCTTCCTCCCCCCTTTTTTCCCTTTGCTTCTCTCTTTCTCACGTCTTTCCTTTTTCTTTTTGTTAATCTCTCAGACTTACACTACCCAGAGACAGACACTCGTACACACACACACTCAAATCAGTGCACTTTTGTGGTGATTGGGATCGGCGGTGGTGTGGATCCAGCAAAGTAAGATAGAATTTAAATTGGATGTTAAATAAGCATTACTCGGCCTGATTGTCTAGCCAGTCCAGGAAAGTGGGCGAGCAGTGAGGCAGAGTTTGCTCGTCTATCTCTTGGAGATATGTGGAATTGGGGTGAGATTGAATTAAGGTGTGAACAATTAGAGAAGTGCTGGTGGTGTCACTTACCTTGAATCAGTTCATCTGCGTTATATGAGAGGCTTTTTTGGCTGTAAAATCATACCTTCTTTCAAATACCATTTTAATCTTACATCAAGCAGGGATGCGAGGGAAGTGAGTACTCTCATGTGTAATATGATCTTAATGTCAGAGGTTCCCAAATTGTCTAACTTCTCAGTATTTGCCAAATTTTTAAGTTAGCAAACAGAATATTTTCATTAGAAATAAAAAAAGAAAACTAAGTGCAACAAGAGTTAAGACACCTGTGATCACTGACGCAAGCTAGAAGACCTTTGATCATCAGAACAGAATCACAGACATGATTTCTAATTAACCCAACTACTGGAAACGAGAAAGGACAGGGGAAAGATCAATGGCTAACTAAATAAAGGTTTTGGAAAACTTTTCCAGCAATAATCAGGAGATATAGATTGAACCACTGTAACATTATTTGGAGCTGCAGGATGTCCTAAAATAAGTGCTTCAGAGTTAGTAAAGAGGTAATCAGTGGAAATTTAGGTTTCTGTGACAACTTGGACAATGTGAAGGAGACTGCATCCTGTCAGCCCCTGTGGATTATGTCCAAGAAAAATCCTTTTTCTCTTCTCTTGTTCTCTTCAGCACAGCACTGAAAGATTGGTGGAATTTGGTCAGGATTACTACTGTGAATGCATAGTCCTGATGGCTGGATGAAAACGCTAAGCCAGTGTGGGTTTGCGGATCCAAGAGTGTTGAGGACACAACATTTATAGAGAGCACAATGCATGTCTGTGGATATAACAAAACACTGGCTGACAAGATGCCTCCCAGCCCCTAGAAGCCTGGCAAAAGAGGAATATCCCAGCATGATAACAATATGAAGCTTCTTCTTATTCTTTTGGCTGCTTCCTTTAGGGGTTGCCACAGCTGATTGCCTGCCTCCATCTCCCCCTATCCCTTCTGTCACACCAACACACTTCATGTCCTCCTTCACTACATCCATGGCTATTTTCTTTGGTCTTCCTTTTTTCTTCTGCCTAGAAGCTTCATCTTCAACATCCTTTGCCAGTATATTCACTATCCCTACACATATCTCTACAGTGGTCCAAACCATCTCAGCCTTGCCTCTAACTTTTTCTCCAAACATTTCAACCTGAGCTGTCCCTCTGATTTCGATTTCTGATTTCCCTGCCACCTCCGGTTCTGCTTCATGGCTTTCTGTTACTACCACCATCTCCAAACATCATCACATCATCACAGGTCTCAGTATAATCACGTAAATCTTCACTTTCACTCTTGCTGCTATACTTTGGTCACAAATTACCCCTGATACTCATTCCCACCTACTCCACCCTGCCTGCAATGCTTTAGTTCTCATCTCTTGTCCACTGTCTGTCGCTTTGGATGCTTGATCCCATCTACCTTCAGTACCTCTACTCCTTGCAGCTTCACGGTTGTACCTTTCTCCCTCTCATTCACACAAATTCTGTCTTGCATCTACTGACTTTCATTCTGCTTCTCTCCAGAACATATATCCAAATCCAGGCGCTCTAGATGCCTCCTGCTCTTTACTCTAACTATAGATCACAGTGTCATCTGAGAACACCATAGTTCATTGCTGCTTGACCTCACCTGTCAGCTTGTCCTTTACCACTGCAAACAAGAAGGGGCCTAGAGCAGATCCCTGATGTAATCTATCCCCATCTTTAATCCATCTGACACTCCAACCACTCCTACATATCTTGCTGTTTTCATATATGTCTGGCACCACCTTCGTATACTTGCTTGCTGATCCTGACTTCCTCATTCAGTACTATATATAGTTCCTCTCTTGACACCCTATTATATGCTTTCTCTAGATCCACAAAAGCACCATGTAGGTCTTTCTTACCTTCTCTATTCTTCTCCATCAACACTCTGCTCTTTTTTGACATAAACCCATACTCCTGCTCACTGATCATCACCTCTCTTTTTAACCAAGCTTCAATAACTCTTTCCCGCGTCTTCATGGTATGGCTCATCAGCTTTATTCCTCTGTAGTTAAAATAGCTCCACACATCACCCTTGTTCTTGAAAACGAGCAAACTCCTTTCAATTTTTCAGGCATCCTCTCACTCTCCAAGACACCAATTTCCCCAAATTGCAAAGGAATGAATTTTGCCCCATTTTGCTCCATCAAAGAAAACAATGGCGGCTGTGATTTTGATATAGTGCATCTAAACTGTTTTCATTCATACAAGTGTAAGTAGCCTACTGTAAAACTTGCAATAATGTAATTACTGTATAATATTGAAACATTTGGCATTTAGATGATAGAAGCATACAGTAATGTCAGTTGCATATTGTATACAGTGGCAGGCAGAGGTGTGGGTGTGACAGGAATAAAGGACCCACGCACACAGCCTTACATATTGACAGGTGTTTTAGTTCCAACTGTTCCTGACATGCTTTGCTTGCGCAGCTTTCCAGCTGCCTTCTCCGGCTCTCACATTGCACAGCTCCAGTCAGGTCCCTGTAACATTCTGAAATAGGGAAGGCATGACCAGGTGATAAAGAACAGCTGTATGGCTCATCCTCTCCTGACACCACACCCTGAACCAACTGCTCCACCCCTCCCCTGCAGCTGAGCCACAAACCACACCCCACTGCCCAACTTAGGCTTGGGACCCATCCGGCCTAGCCTAGCCCTGGCCGAGGAGTTCCTCGTCCAGGGCTAGGCCGAGGGAGGCAGCTGGGCAGCCACAAACACCGACTTCGCAAGGATGAATGGATTTTAAAGTCTTATTCAGCCACTCCACCAAATTGTCAGTCTGAAGGTGGTAGATGTGGGTCAGAACAGATTTAATACCCAGTAATTCATACAGTTATTTCAGCATGCAAAACATAAACGATGTGCCCTCGTCAGTCAGTATCTCTTTTGGGATTCAGACTTGAGAGATGACCTGAAACAGAGCCTGCACCACAGTCTTTGCAGAAATGGTGCACAGCGGCACTGCTTCGGGATACCGCGTTGCATAGTCTAACAGGACTAATGCAGAGCGATATCCACGTGCACTCGGGGGAAATGTGCCAATGAGGTCCATGCCAACGCGCTCAAATGGGACCTCAATTAAAGGTTACAGGCGCAAAGGCGGAATGCCCGGCTGGTTAACCAGCTGACACTCCAGGCAGGATGTCCACCAGGATGCACGGCCGACTAAGTCTACCCATTTACGCTCCAGAGTTTTATTATATCCCATATATGTATATATCGTCTCCCTCCCCCATGCTGTAGAGATGCACCGCTCTGAGCAGCGGCAGTGTCATCGAGGAACCAACCCGAGCGACTTGACTCTCCAACACCTTGTGTGGCGCTCAGACTGGTCCTGCAGCTATTTCTGCTGCCTGCTCCCAAAGCATGGCTACCAGCTGGGCCACTATCCAGGCCAATGCCTCAGTTGGCAGGGCTGGTTGTGGTTCCGCCGTGCCACGGCTCGGGTTTCGGCACCACTGTGACAGGAATAAAGGACCTGCGCACACAGCCTTACACGTTGTCAGGTGTTTTAAGTGTTTTGAACTGTTCCTGACACGCTTTGCTGCAGCTTTTCAGCTGCCTTCTCCGACTTCACACACCACACAGCTCCATTCAGGTCCTGGCAATCTACTGAAATAGGAAAGGCATAACCAGGTAATGAAAAACGGCTGTGGGGGTCAGCCTCCCCTGACACCACACCCTGAACCCACTGCTTCACCCCTCCCGTGCAGCTGAGCCACAAACCACACCACTATGGGCTTTATGTCAGTGAGATTAGATGGCGTACGGCATGTGGAATAGTCTAATTGTGTGATGTGAAAAATGAGAATTTTCTGACTAATTGACATTGCACGTGGTGGAGAATGGTAGCCTGTTGGAAACCTTAATTCAAAAGTATTTCGACTACAGTCAGGCCTTTTGTGGCTCACCACCTCTTGAAATCAAAGACTGGATCTGCTCAGTGGCACTGTTGATAATAGGTTGAAAAGGTAAATGAAGGGATCCCAAAATTCACCATGTTTTGTTAAAATTAAGGAGCAGATACATTTTTTAAAATCAACAGCTGTAAGCCTTTCAGGCACTGAAATGTTTTTTTTTCCTTCGTTTTTCTTTTGGCAGGTAGTTATAATGGGTGGAATTGGTGGAAAGGTACTATTACTGTTATTTGCAAACTGTCTTATCCTTCAAACTATACAGTATTCTCAGTAACTTACAGAGTGTCATGACTTTATTGTACACACAGAGATAATTGGATATCATAAAAATACATGTGTTAAAGTCCCAGCATCTATCAAATTCTTGATCTTCCACCTAATCTGCAGGATAACTTGCGTTGAACATCTTGGTTTTAAATGGATATTCACAGTGATCATCTCTTGTTTCTCCAGTTTTGTAGAAAACTAATATTTTGCTATTTAACAATATAAATATGGATTTTCGAATTTATTGTATATTGCTGTTATCCACTGATATAGACATTGGATTTGCAGTTGAAGTGGTCATTCATGCTTTTTTTAATTTATGTGAGAGGTGCATGTGGACATATCAGCAGTGAGATGTGCAGCTCTGTGTAAAAACACAATAAATATATAAGATTTCACACCCTGTAGGTTAATGCACATTTCCTGTTGTTTTTGGGATTAGCTCAGCTCAATAGAGCATGCTGCTGCTCAGCGTAGTCCAGAATAAATAGCATCCAAACTGTCCAGCTGGAAGGGGCCCACCTGGATCAGATGTTACCCCTGGACTTGCATCCAGTATCTCATTGTTGGGGTTTATCCCCGTGGAAACCTTCCTGCAACCATGGCTGGTGTAAATAGCTGGTGTTTGTGAGGAAGTTAGGTCCCCGGTGGCTTGTTTTCTGTTGTTGCTTCTCAAGTCTGTTGGCATCTGAAAAGGTCTCTTTGTGGCTAATTTACATGTCAAGGCCCCTCATAGACACATGCTTCTTCACTACTGAATGAAACAAGCCTTTGAAACAGCTCAATCTAGAAAAACCTCCCCATAGCAGACCTCACATTTCATGGCCATTACTTTTGGCCTGTCATTCAATCTTTATTGACATAGTGCATAGCCAGCTGTACTGTACCAGGTATTTTGGTGAACTGCCTTAGGAACGTTTGTCTAACTTTAACCTTTATTACTGAAGCATGCCTTTTTGTTTATTTTAGTTTTATGCATTAAATAACTTGAAAAACATTTTTTTTATTTCCTAGTGAGCTCTAATAGCTGCTTTCAGGAAGATACTGAAAAACAGAAATATGAATAACTCTACAGCTATTAGCTCTGCCATGATCCACAGCTCAGACTAGTTTTGTTATTAAAAATACATAAATAAATAACATTTCCTCATTTTTTCCTGTCTTGGTATTTTCTTTTTGTAATTTACACTCTTACTTTTTCCTCCCTTTACACTTGCACTTTCTGTTCCCCTCAACAAACTTTGCTTCTCACAGTTCCCCTCTCTTCTTGTTACTCTATTTAGGGCTAGCATTGTGCAGAAAAGGATAATCTATTTCCAGGATGAAGGCTTACTCACCAAGAAACTGTGTGAGAGAGGTAGGTTTCTTATAACGGTTTGGATATAAAGTATTACTATCAAAATGATGCTTTATTTTTGCTCCCCACTGACAACCTTTTATTTTTTTGTATCCTTTTACTCAATTTTTTCGTTCGCAATCTTTGCATTACACTTTTTCATGCACTGATGCGAATGATTGTGAGTACGACCCCCCGGGGTTGCATGGCGATGGATGCCACACTGAGCGGCGAATCAAAAGAACAGTGCTGCACACCTCTTCTCCATGTTCTTCCTTTTGGCTCACCTCTTACTTAACCATCACTCTTTTATATGACAGGCACCCATCTCTTCTGCTCCTTATACTAATCAGTAATCTTACTCTGTGTATCTGTGTGATCTTTTGTTTTTCTCTCCCATCACTTCTGTACAGAATCCCTGTATGGAGATACTACTGATAAACCATTGCTTGACTGTTGTGCCTGTGGAACGGCAAAGTACAGAGTCACCTTCTATGGAAACTGGTCAGAGAAGATTCACCCCAAAGACTATCCCCGTAAGCACAACTTTTCAGTTCTTCATGTCATCTCATGTCTTATACATACTGCATGAATTAAGGAATTGTCACTAAAAAAAACTAAACCTGTAGTAACGTGATTTTGCTAACAAGCATTGTGGGCATAGCCACAATTTTAATTTAAATTAGCATAGATTCTTCTGTAGGGATGGGTATCGTTTAGGTTTTATCCGATACCAGTACCAAACCGGTACTTTTGAAACGGTGCCGGTGCTTAAACGGTGCTCGTACCGGTGCATAAAGAATGAAGAACACAAACTTTGTCCAAAAACCTCTCATGTTCAGTTGTTTTTTTGTAAAAAGATAACAATGTTAGCCTTTTCTGCAGCTATAGGACATACATGGTATCACTCTTGGCTGGAAGCAGTGCTTAACAATGGAAAAAACACCAACTTTGTCCAAAAACCTCTCATGTTTAGCTGTTTTTCAATTTTTCTTTGGTCATTTTAGCCTTTTTGGCCAGGGTGAAGGGAGTATCTGCCATCAAACAAGAAGACAGCCGCATGTAACTACGACGGTGTTTGCTAGTTCACCTTACATGCATTAATATAATAACGTGGTTAGCCTACTCAATGTTAATTACACACGAACAACATGAAGCTACTCACGCAGAGAAGAACGGCTGCTGCTGCCATCATCATCCGTCATCATTTCTGCTACGCTGGCAGGGCTAGGGGCCAGGACTCTACTCTTCGGGTTCTTGGGGGATGTTGTTAACTCCGGGTCCGATAACAGGCACCACACCCGCAGTAGATGTGCACGGTGTGAGGTCTCGCAGCAAGCTATCAAATACGGTGCATTTCTCGGCTTTTAAAAAAACGCTATGCGTCGCCAGGTGTTTAATCAGATTTGAGGTGTTACCTCCTTTGACAGTGTCACAGTATCAGCTTAAAGCACTTGTTGCAGGCTGCTGAGTTTGCAGCTTTAGCTGTGAAGTACAGCAAGACTTTTGACCGCCTTGGGCATTTTTAATCTGTAGCTCTGCTCTAAAAGAACGTACGTACCTGGGCCCGCCTACTACGCTTGCAAAGGTAAAATGATTGGCTAGAATCCAAAGTGTATGACATGTCAGGAAAAAAAAGCACCGAAATAAAGCACCGAAATGTGCGCTGCTTTTCAGTCTGGTTATTACCGTTTATGTCAGAACCGGTGCCATAAGATACCGGTACCCATCCTTATTCTTCTGTGGTTATAAATTCTTACTATGAACATTTAATTCTGTTTTGGTAACAACAAACTCAAAACCACAGTGCCTTCTTACAAAACAGGTGTTTGTCTTCTGATTTGTTGAAACGATGTTCTAAAATAATGGATTGGATCTAAGAGTCACAGAAAAGGTTGGATGTCAGTGGGAAAATAGACTGTATGAAAAAATGATGTAGGGATGTAGGACATAGCCAGTTCTGGCTACCTTCTACCTTGAGTACCATGAAGGCAACTGTTGTTGTGATTTGATGCCAAATAAATTAAACAGAATTTATCCGAATTGCTAAGTTACTGACTAATAAACTACTAGGATTTAATTAAACAAAAGTGAAGTAAGAAAGAAATTGTTATGGAGGATTGAACAACATGCAGAAAGCATTCTGGAAATTTGAGAATTGTAACACTGGAGTAGGGATTGACTTCTTTTTGGTGCCTGCCTCAGTAGGCAGTTTTTGGTACTTATGCAAACCACCAAAATATACACAATTTAGTTAGACCATTAAAGCTACTGCGAGGTAAAGTGTAACTTATTTTGTTGTATAATGTGGATAGATGCGTGTTTGTTGTGGTTTACCTGGGGAAAAGATGGCTGCATGATTCACTGTGACAGTGGTTGCTAAACTGTGGAGCAACCAGATGAACAGGGTAAATAATATGGAATGAAACTAAGTTGAATAGGAGTTGTGTATGGGAAAAGGATAAACAAGAATTTGTTGATACTATTATTGGGAAAAATGTGTTTCACACTACACACTACAAAAAATGTTCAGGAATGGTTTGTGGAAGATAATGAAGGATTTAAGATCAAACTTAAATAGCTAGCCCAAATAAATAGCCTAAACCTATACGAATAGCTAACTCACTCTCACATTTTCCCAAAACAGCAACTCTACAGTGTGGATGATTTAGCTCTGTGGTTATAGGCCTGAGTAATGATGTGGGTATTGAGCTGTTTTACTGTGGTTGGGTGCAATGCATATAACCTTGAGACTCACAATCAGGATGTGAATGGACTTTAAGATTACACTGGCTCTCTTGTCTAAATCAGGCTCTTGCCATTCAGATCAATATGCCGATTAGAGTGGAATAAGATAAACCCTGAGATTGAAAATCGAGCTAATTCACTGTTTTATAGAAGGAGTAGCTATATGAGAGTCACTGTCACACAAATTTATGAAAACACACACACGCACACCTCACAGATAGATCAGTTAAAAGGATAGGGCAAGCTGTGTGGCTTCTATTTCTTTCCCTTGCTACAGATTTATTCGTCCTTGCACAAAGTTATTTCCTTGGTAAGTAGTTGAAATAACTCTGCACATATTGTACTGCATAATATTATTCACTGACTACACCACAGAAAGCATATAGTATGATTTTGCTCTTCTGAAGTACAAATAATTTTTTTGCTACTAGATCTGCTATTGAGCCACACGTCACTCTCCTATTCTTAACTATGTTTCCTTTAACTGCAGAAGCCGTACACTACTGGGCTGACCACATTTCAGTGTAAAACAGGCCAACAGGAGATTTTTTTAACTACGTGACATGATAACCTTGACAGTTCTATTTTCTTTTTTCCCCTTTGTCCCCATTATATGTCATACAGACAAGTGCGGCTATTTAGTGCAAGTGATGGCAGTTCCCTTGGACACAGAGTGTAGACGCCTGCCCTAGAAAGATTGATAGAATTAATATATAAGATATTAAGATAAAAGAATAAAAAAGAACAGTATTCCTCTATCAAACTTAAACAAAATATATTAAAAAAATATGTCTTTCATTTTTTGTCTTGTTTGTCTTCTTTTTCCTTGGACTAAATATTAATTTACTTTGTAAGATTTCACAAGCCTGTGCATTCACAGCTACCAAAAATTGTCATCTCTTTACATGTAAATAATAGTGTATAATAGTGTAATAGATAATGTAAAGTTTAAACTCTAAGCTCTATCAAAGTTTTTCAACACCACAACTACACTGTCCTAAATTCATCTTCTATCCAAACATCCAGACTCATTTAACTGGTTTATATTATGTCCCAGATAAATATACGACTTGCCACTTGACTGCTATCGAACACTATTTTCCATCACATGTGGGTAAGAATATCTTGTTTAAAGTGAACAAAAACTTTACAAAAACCTCTGGCATTAACTCATTTTTTTTGCAGCATTGTATTTTCATTTGCAATTTAACTTTTTTTTATATATATAATAAAGCTTTTAGTCACAAGCTCATGGTACTTTATAGGTTTGACCAGGGCTATACAAACATCATTATACTTTCTGGTTGGTAGAGCAGGGTGTCCTTTCAATACCGGTGCATAATAAGATCCTACGCAAGGTGATAATAAGATAGGATGGGGGGATAATGTAAGAATGTGAAAACATGAAACACCAAGAGCTTGAGTTAGATTATTGTGACCCCACAGTAAGATAGTAAGGACAAAAAAATGACCTGTAAACATCAACGAGGAGCCTATTGATCCTAGATAAACTACAGTATTCTATATATTGTTATGCTTTACATAATAGTGGAGGTTGAGGTGTGATGTCTACTGCTGCATTCTTGGTTTGATTGCCGGTGTGGGGTCAGTAATGGAATGATGCAGAGGGCATTTTAGGAAAAAGGGTGAGATGGCCATTTAAAAATACGTTTTATTTTTTTGGCTTTACAGGTCGTGCCAATCATTGGTCAGCAATAATTGGTTCCTCCCACTCTAAGAACTATGTCCTGTGGGAATATGGGGGCTTTGCCAGTGAAGGTGTCAAACAAGTGGCTGAGCTGGGTTCACCAGTTAAAATGGAGGAGGAGATCAGACAGAAGGTAAGATACTCCAGTTGAGATGACTGTATTATACATGTGGTAAATAACATTTAAATTTGTATTAATAATATATTTAGTTGGGATATTTACCAAGTAAATGAATTTATTTCTAAGAATGTTTTTTCTTGACGAAAACTGGGAAAAAAAGGGGAAAAATGAATTGTGCAACATTACAGGAGCCTCCGGGGATGTTCCAGGGTATGCACACCTGAGTGCGATATACGATGAATTGCTTTGACATTGTTGTCCAGATCATTTAGTGCTCTCAGGCATCTTTGCTATTCTTAGACTGCCTCTACTACTACATTTAACCAGTACACAGCATCAGGAGCAGTACCGCTGCTGGGAACCGGTTTAGACGTCAGAAGATTAGAAGATATTTTCCCAGGTGTTTCATCAAATTTGGACCAATTATACCTCTAAAAAGTGCAGCCGCACCAGTTAATCTTTGATCACAACATGGGGTTTGAGACAACTCGGAAAGTGCTTTGAAGGCAAAAGGAGGAACCTGTTGTTTTTCATCAAGACAGTTAATTAGTAGCTGATTTCAGTTAGGTTGGACTATGTCTCTCTATGTGTATCCAAAGGATGTTTCTTTTATTTTAACTTTAATTGTCTTTTACAGCATCTGGTTTTCTTTCGAATGAAGTCTGAACTTTTTATACAGTCTTTGTACTTGTCATGTTCTTCCTGCTTCCTTGGACTATAATCTCTGGTACTTCCACAAATAGCACGTTATATCTTTATTTTTTTCCTTCCTGAGCGTTGCTGTCTCTCTCAGTCTCAAAATTACCCATGCAGGCAGAGCATATGGTCCCGTTGAGCGCTCACTGCTAGCTAATTTTGAAGACCTGGTGTTGTAGCAGATAATGAGGGCATAGTTTGAGCAAGGGGGTCTCCATGTCATTGCTACCTTCCCACAGCTATTACAACACACTCTATTATTCTTTTCTCTCTGCCTGGATCATTAGACAAGTTTCTTCCAAGGTTAGAGGTGAAAGTGAAATTGGGTTTAGATTTGACTGACAAATAGAAAAAGTTTTCTAGAAAACACAAGTTTGATTTTATTGAAACTGGCTTTCCTCGTATTATATCTAGAGAACATGACACAGAAATTCTTCACAAATGTAATCAAACTGTGAAAGAGAACCCACTTTTCTTTAGTTGATTTACATTGCTGGACTGGACGCTATATTTTTTCAGCAAACAGTAAGTAATATGTGACAGAGCACGCAAAAACCTGGCAAACAACATTTTAATATTTTTTTTTTGCTTTTTAATGTTTCTTTAGGCTTTGAAACTTAAAGATTAACATTTGCAAATAAACATGATTAAACTTCTGATTTAAAAAACAAAACAAAACAAAAAAGCCCCCCTCCAACAGACTTAGAAGAATCCACTGATTAATCACAATCCATGCTGCATTATTGCCACTGGCTATACATGGAACAGTTGCCAACATCACTAAAGGGGGAGATTTTCTCTGGTGCCTTGCCTGGTCAACCCTCCCCTAGCAGTTTGGCTGTGTGACCCGGGGTTTCCCACTCGCAGCTGAGAAGTTTTTTGCATTTTATTCAACAAGCTACATTTTTGGGACACAGTTTTGAGAGATTTTGCAGACAGTGAAGTTAAGATAATAAACACTGGGAAGTCTAGTTGTTCTTGATGGTGTCTTGCTTGGCTGTTCTAGGATTGCAGCGAATGATTGTACTGTAGTAAATGAGGTACTTTTTCTCACTAATAACAATCATATCATCACCGAGTGTGGCTTGGCTTGTGCAGTTTATTTTATCTCAAGAAGGTATTGAGAGCTACCCCTTGTTTACAATTATGTTGCCTAACAGCTGCATAATGACTCAGTAGTAAAGTGGAATTGGCACATGATTGCACAATGATGGTTACACTGGCAATCAGTATAAACCTGATTGGTCTCATACTAGTAAGATGCATGCTGTTATTCATTGCCTGGCATGATGGAAAAGTAGTGAATAACCAACCTTTTTCAGTCATCTTTACATGGCTTAATTAGCGTCATTTACAGAATTGTGTAGTAAGACATTAGGTATGATGGTTCTGTAAATGGGTCATTTTCCCTCACGAGGCTCAT
This sequence comes from Oreochromis niloticus, assembly GCF_001858045.2. Classification (NCBI taxonomy): domain Eukaryota; kingdom Metazoa; phylum Chordata; class Actinopteri; order Cichliformes; family Cichlidae; genus Oreochromis; species Oreochromis niloticus. Next base: position 24,025,040 of record NC_031965.2, on the reverse strand, counting down.
GCGTTATCCCTGTTTGTTGAAAACGGGTTTAATCTGATGAACAGAAACTCAAAAACATGTTTTGTGCAATCACCTCACATGTCCACCGTATCCAGTTTTCTACAACTAATAAAACACAGAAAGTCAGCCGATGCCTTTTAAGTACGGAGGTTCGGTGAAGGAGACTCCCTCTTCTGAGCAGTGCAACGCTGCTTGGTAAACGCTGACGCAAACAGAAAGCTGATTCGCTTTTGTGTCAGGTGAGGCGTCAAGGGGGAGCAGCTAGCGATGAATGCAAAATTGATATTCATAGCCAGGCTTCACTCCAGCCAAGGGATCCACTGATCAGAGTGTTCATACAAAGTTTCATTTGCAGAGCCAAGCAGTTATGCAGACCACGCAAATACACACACACGCACACGCACACACACACGCACACACACACACACACACACACACACAGAAAACCCCCCCCAAAAAACATTTATACAGACAGTCTTTTTTATCTTGCCTGTGTCAGTTCAGACTATGATGACTTTATTTTATATTCAACTTTGCCACCCTTTCAGACCTACAACAAGGGTTGGCTCTACAATGTGTCTTGCTGCTCCTGCTCCTCAGATATGTGGCAAAAAATATTTGACATCTCATATCCTCTGGGATTAGGTACATCTTTAGAATTGGAATTTCTGTATAGTACACCTCTACTGATAACAGCACCAATGTTTAGTGTTGGATTTTTTTTTTTTTAGAAGAAGAATGATAAAATATATTAATGTGACATGCACAGGTGGCTATATTTACTTTATCCATCTCTACTAGCTTTCTCCTTGTCTTGCATAATTAACAAGCAGTTCCATATAAAACTGTCTTTAAAAAGTCTGCCAGAGACTTTTTAAATGAACCCTTCAGCCTCATATCCTCTATGTAGCCTGTGCCATACAACTAAACTAATTAAACTAAAATGATAAATGTTACTGTAATTACTCATTTAAGGATTCATATATTGAAATAATTGCCATAAACATTTTTCAGTTTTTCTGGTTTAAAAGGTCTTTTGGTCCAGTGTCAAATAAAAAGACACATGTCTTAAGACATATGTAAAGTAGCTTTAGTAGGTGAGATGGAGAACGTAATGCAGGACCGAACACTTCTTTTCTTTTTTAAAAATTGGCTTTCGGACAGTAAACAGATGTGCATACTGTTCCATATGTCATATACAAATGCGGTTATCAGAGGACTCGGCAGCACCGGGATGCAGCCAGAGTTCATTGTTGTTGTCCCTCCTTTCATGTTTGAGGTGATTTGTATATGCATTCAATCATTACAGACGCGCAGTGTGTCACTAATGAGAAGTTTAATGAGACTCTCTCCAGGACAAGCGACCAGGGCCAAGGCCTTAGACGGATTATGAAATCTCCTATTTCCTTTCACAGCATGGGGTGTTTTTCATTATTGCACAGTACAGACGCTTATGGAATTCTCTATTATCGTGAGCTCTGCAGCTGTGTCATAGAGCGGCGATAACACCGCTCGGGCTGGAGCCAGAAAGAGACATTACAGATTAATGACAGGAAATGCAGATCTGTATAAACAGATGCACCTGTTGCCCTTAAAATATTGCCCTTTTTTTTGCACTTTTATTTTTTTTAAATTTTGTTTGTAAAAGTGACTGAGATCCCCTCTAAATTCCATTTTGAACGTCAGAGCTTAATGTAGGAGATTTCTGAGCTGGATTCATCCAGTTGGTAAAGCTGTTACCCTGATTGCCTCTTGCATTTTATTACTGTCAAATTGTCTTGCTGATGGAAGCTAAAAGTAGCATTAGAGCTGACTAGGAGAACAACAGGTATTATGGGAAAAAAATGTTAGCTTGTTTTTAATGTTTTCCTCCTTCTGCTCCCACTTTGTGTGCTCCTAATAAGAATTCAAATGATAATTCTTCAGTTGAGTTGTTGTGAGAACAGTAAGGTTTGCCATCTGTAAGTGGGAGGCCTGTAGTTAGGAGCGTGGGAGAGAATAATAGATATGCAGGTTCCTTTGGGTCCTTGACTCGGACTGAATGAGCAGGTGTGTATGTGTGTTTCTGCTTGTATACAGAGAATTACCTCAAAACCACTCTTCAGTGCATTGAAATCTTTATTCCCTGTGGATTTTGCTATACTTTAATTACCTGTCTTGGTAGTACTGACCAAACACAAACCCCACTGGTTGAAAAAAACAAAACAGAACAAAACAAAACCAAAAAAACAAGAACGACCAAAAAGAAAAAAACAACAACAAAAAAAAAGCAAGCACTGATTTAAAGTACCATTTTTAGAATTTATTAATGAAAGGTATCATAAGAATCGATTCTGGTGACATTCCTACTTTGTATCTAGTCTTTGATGAGAAGAATAAAGTAATGTTCTGTTATCTTCGATTTGTATTAGTGTTTTTTCTTCATGAGGAATCAATGCTGTTTTGTGATCACTTTTTGTTTCATATAGCTGGATTATTTTTCTTTAACCAACAACTCCACTAATGCAATAATTTGCACAGAAACAGCTACAGAAACCTCAAAAGTATCTGGACAAATGTGTGCACGGCTGAGCTTGAAATACACATCAGGAGCACAACATGAAACCAGAATTACAAAAGCATACAAATTTTAAAGTAGGTTCAAATTTGTATTCACATTTTCATCATGAGTGGATGTATTTATTTTTTTAAGATTGAGAAGAATTACTTAGACTTATTTTCTTATACTGAAGGTTTTCTGATGTAATTAAAGAGTCATGTAATTGAGGATTAGTGTTTTACTGGGTGTAAAAGGAAAAACCTGCAAACGCTTACACTGCTTAAAAAAATGATTTGACCACCTGTACAGATGCATCAATGAAATTTTATTTATTTTTATTGTGTTCCATGAAATAGTGTACTTCGCGATTGCTAAAAACACACACTCTTTGTTATAATGACTGTTGACATGATTGCGTTTGTGGAAATGTGTTTATGAAATTCATACAGTAGGCACTCTCCGTATATTTTATGAAGTCAATGACACAGAAAGACAAGTGGCTTACTAAAAGGGGTCAAGTTGTGCAGGTGCTGGGGGTTTTAAATGCTGTTTGAATTCACGGTGGTTCAGATTTTTACACTCAAGTGCTTCTGAGCTAAATCTTTCTCAACCATGTTATAATATAATGAAGCACCGGAAGGAGAAACTCACTGTCTTAAAGGAGGCCATGTTCTAGACTGTTGCCAGATGAGGATCTTCCAATTTTTTGGTTGGATAAACAATTTCATACATGTCTAAATAGTTATGTATTATCTTAAGTACTGTTGTATTGGTATATCAATTGCCACATAAGTTGCATGCTTGTTTTTCCCCCTCTCGTTTTGTGGCTTTCATTATTGTACTAAACTCTAGTATACCGTTTTTGTACTTCTTGTGTGTCTGCGCTTGCATGCTGGTGCATGAGTTCAGGTTTGCCACAACGGGATAGCAATTAGCTCTAAAGGGGCCTCCCACAGAGTGAAGTCTTGACCCTAACTCTGTATCCAGCCTTGCCAAGCCATGTTGGACTGTGCCAAACCCCAGTGGGTGAAAGAGCATGCAGAAATTCCTAACACTTCACTACCCACTACCACAGTACCAACCCCCTTGGCTTTTTCTTCCACATTTTGTCTTCTGGGTAGTAGAATATATTTATATATATATTTATATATATATATATATATGTATATATATGAACAAAAACAAACAAACAAATAAAAAAAACCTCGACTTTAGGAATGAATTATTCTTTAATTTCAGCTGGCATTTTTTTCTTGGCCTGTCAAGTCAGCTTTATGAGCCCAGCAGAGATATTCCTGTTTGAGAAAACAAAGCTCTCAAAAACCTTAATGCCTGCTTTGGCTCCCAGAACTGTTATTATGATTCCCACAATCGAACAGTACAGCCAGAGGCAGGCACATTTTCAAATTTGGTGGGGTAAAAGTAAGCCAGTGTGTGCTTTGTGTATGTGCCTGTCTGTGTGCATTTGACTGCACACAGAAATGCATTTTTATATTAACAGGTTCTTTAGTTTTTATACAATGAAAATATCAGCGAGACATATTCATACAGATATGTTTTTATATGTCCTCCATTTGTGTGTGTGTGTGTGTGTGTGTGTGTGTGTGTGTGTGTGTGTGTGGCCCTAATGTTGACTTAACTGGCGTTGGGTGTAACTGGCTGACTCACATTTCAGGGCTGCCTACACAGTCATAAGGATAAAAGGTGGATTATTCTGGAATCTCACACATCTTGGCCAGAGGCAGCTTTGATAAAGCCATCCCAATACCAAGTCCCATAGAGAGGACTAGGGAGTGCTGTAGTCCCTCATGTGATTGTTTCAAGGCATTCAAAGACTGCTTATTTTCCCTGTGTGTCTTGTTTAGATGTGCCAGAACTTTTCTGTGAATATTTGTCAGTTCCTCAGAGTGCGAGATGACACAGTTTAGGGAAGTTAAAATTAAAATTTATGCTAAACATTGGGATGCTTTGACTTAGTACTCAGTTTGTAGTCTCTAAGGGTTAGCTTTCTCCCTTGTATCAGGGAGAAAGCTAATCAAAGCTATTAATACCTCCCTTGTGTTTCATGTGTTTATCTGTTTATATGCATGTGTGCTTTTGAGCTTGTTTGTGTGTGAAGTCAACTTCAGATTTCCTAGTTGACGTGGCACTGCCTGTGTGTGAGTATTCTGCTGTTAAGTGTCCAGACTGCCACATCTTGCAGATCCAGAACAAAGTATAAGGAATTGACAAAGTGGTGTAGAGGGATTGGGAAATGGTTTGAGAAAGTGTGTTTAAATTATGCACTGAGTAGCAGAATAGTGTACATGGTTAATGAGACATATGCATGGGACCACCATATGCCTTTCACATGCTCACACACATGCTTACTCAATTGCAATAGGCTGTATTACTCAGTGTAGTTTTCCTTCCCATCTGTTGGGAACTGAAACCATTCTAATGTACTGTACATGGTTAACATTTGATGTAACACATTAAACAAAAATACTGGGCTTTAAGGTTTTTTTGCTGGTTAATCATGGTAACATATTGTGAAGTTACAGTACAACCTGCATGCAGTATTTTGCATTACAAAGTCTGAACGTACCTTTGAATTATAGAATGGAAGCGTCTCTAATTTTTTTTAAGATGGTCATGAGATGAAGGCCAGCTAAATAAATAAATCATCTTTATAAATTTGTGTAATCTTTTATTCATGAGGTGCCTCGATAAATCTGTTTTCAGTAATAGCTCTTACCTGTTATGTTGTCCCTGTGAAAATGAGACCATGGGTCTGAGGCCCACCATTCACCCCAATCTCCATATCATTTGGCAGATTGGGGACTAAGGGTATGTCTTCACAGGCATGGGTTAAACAGATCAAATAGAGAAATACTGACTGATAGCTAAGGACCTGGCAAACCGTTAAGACACTACCATGAAGCCTCTGTTGCAGAGTACGTTGTGATTGCATGCCACTAAATTCATCCATAGAAAGATTTAGCTGGCAAGGTTATTGCATTATTACATTGCTGGTAAAACAAACAGCTGCTGTGGGCATTAGTGAAATATAATGAAAGGAAAAACTGTGTCCAAACATGAAGAGGCACAGAGAGTCACAGTTACGTTCTAGCTGATGTGTGGCAGCAACCATTCAGCTGCTATCAGCTACTTTCAGAACACATGAGATAAATCCACGCATTTTTAGGCAACAAATGAACCTGTAAGCTGCATTATTTGGTTTAAAATCTTTAAAAAAAACCACTAAAAATGTGGGACGTTTACAAATTACACCTCCAACGGATGCTTCTGTCCTGCAACATTCAGAGATAGAAGCTGCGTTCGGTGATAATAGAGCGCACTGTGTGAGTTTATTTATAATGGTTTAGTACCAGGTTTCGAGATAAAAATCGAACTGCGTGAGAGGGAAAAGAGGGATAGATAGCTTTATCTTTTGTCATCACTATCATTAGTCTACAGTTGCTTCCTATGAACGTCAGGGAGACAGCCATGATTTATTCTCTAGAAACACTGTTATTGTACCACTACAGCTTTTTTTTTTTTTTAAATCCTGGGTTATTGTTTATTCATTTACTTTTAATGCAGTGTCTTTCATTTCTAATGTATTATTTCCTCAAATGCATTAAAAAGCTCATTACTGTCTCTGTGTGTGCGTGGGTGTGTGTGTGTGTGTGTGTGTGTTTGCGTGTGCACTGCACACAAACAAAACACTTATGATTCTTCACTGCCTTTAGAGAGAACTAACAAACACATGATATTAATTTTATCTGCTTGAGTCAGCTTCTTCTTGGATTGGAGATTTTAGGGGCAGTAAAACTGTCTGGTCCTTGTAGCACAACTGGTAAATGTTTAATTTCATGTATGTGTGTTAAAGCTGCCTTATAATAACTTTCTTGCATGTAAAGATTAACGGGGACAGTGGTGTCCGCATAGATAGTTGTGTTCTTTGTTTGTGCACTGCAGCTGAGCTCAGTTACCTCACATGTTGTAAAATAGCTATGCACTGTTATACAATATATGCAGCACAGAGATATAGCTCTGACAGTTTTTGTTGTTTTGCATACTGTGTATTTATGCTAAGTTATGTTTTGCCTTTAGCATGTGTGTCCCCCTTGCTTAGTTAATGTCTCTTGTGAGTTCCAAACTGAATTATGCATTCTGATTCATAGCTGTTTGTAATACTAGAGTCAGTAATGATTTAAAGGTATCTAATTTTGTATGGATGGCGATGCATGGCTGGATTATATCTGGTTTTAATGTTACTAACATTTGGCAGTTTTATGATCATCACATACTCTGCAGTGCAGTACATCTAACCACAGTGGCCACTGACCTCCTTAGAGAGCACGAATTCTGAAAGTAAGAATGAAAGTTAGTAAAATGGAAGAAAAAGCATAGAGAGCAGAGACACCCTAAACTGGGTCATCAAAGGCAGTTACCTCAATTCATCTCTAATAATATACCCTAGCCCTGGGCCCAGGTTTGCTAGAGTTGCCTGTATGATGGCTCAGGCTGCTTGATGAATGAGTGTGCCAGGCAGCACTATAGCCTTCCAGACTGTGCTGCAAGGCTCAGAGATTGCCACTGAGGACAACCATGGTCAGCAAATCAATTCATAGCTCTCTAGAGAAGTAGTGAGTGCTTGCAAACTCATCTGCCTTTAGCATGGATGATTCACTTGTCACCACATTTTCCCCGTAGCCTGTGGGATGTTCTCCTGTCCTGTTTTGAGCAAGATTGGTGTGACTGAAGTGACTTCACCTATGCAATATCTGAGCTGCAGCCTATTCTGCAGGGCAGGATATGGGAATGTCAGTGGAGATTTAATTAACACCTAAAGGCTGTGTAAGCCTTTACGCTATGCGCTGATAACAGCCAGCTTGCATCCCATTGGAATTTCGAAGCAATTTTTTATGTCTATTAATAGTTTGGAGTACGTGCTGGGACAGACAGATCAGAGATTCCTGAGCAGAACTTTGATTACAACATCAGACGTGTTCCTATCTCACCCAGGGAAAAGACTGCTTTAGACCAAGTGGGGCTTTGGCTCAGAGGCAGAAAACAGCTCTTAATTCTACATAATTGTACTGTCCTAGGGAATAGTTTGACCATTTTAAATACAGAAGGGATATTCTGGCATCTCTTCATTAAGAATAATCCTTCTGACCCACATCTTATTACCAACAGCATTATGCAATAATCAAACAATGTTGTAAGTTCTGTGTAATAATAATAATAATAATTCATTGAAAGTATATTTAAGTACATTTGAAATTGCAGGTGTGTAGACAAATTATAAGTTAACACAATAGTTATTTACAGTCTTCAATGTCAGGTCAGGTTAGCAGTGGCAAAGCATATGAATGACTAATCTGCATAATTCTGCACACATAGGAAATATGTTTTTTTTTCTTATGGTAATAATATTGAGGTGACAAAATAACTGAGGTATTTGCATGGTAATTAGCACTAATGATGTTTTTAGCATGGTGATTATATGAGTGTCTGCGGAGGCTGAACTTCCTGAGGGATCTGAAAAGAAGCTTTATTGTCACAGCTTTGTCTTCCTGCTATTGCATTGAGTGAGTAATTGGTTCCCTCCCTCATGTTAGCATAGCCACTAGGAAGTGGCATTAGCCATCAGTACAACACCAACTCCAAAAAAGTAGGAATGCTGTGTGAAATGTGAGTAAAATGATTTGCAAATCTCATAAATCCATGTTTTATTCATAATTAAGCATATAAAAAATATCAAATGTTTAAAATGAGAAAATGTGACAGTTAGAAAAATAAAAAAGAATTTGATGAATTTGATTGCATCAGTGTTGTTCCATTCTTGTCTCAAACAGGATTCCAGCTGCTCGACAGTCCTCTGTCTTTGTCATATTTTTCATTTCATGATGCACCAAATGTTTTCAGCTGGTCAAAGGTCTCAATAACAGGCAGTTCAGCACCCAGACAGTCTTGCTGTTGTAACAGAGAGTATGAGGTTTAGCATAGTCTTCCTGAAATATGGAAGGTGAGAGCATCTGTCATTTTAAAACCTATATATACCTTCCACCACCGATAGTGCTTTTACAGATGTGCAACCTGCCAATTCAATAGGCACTAATGTTGCCCCATACCATCACAGGTGAAGGCTATCTCTGAACCGAATGTTCCTCACCTATTTGATCCACCTGTTACACAGTGGCCATGTTTTCTAAAAGAATTTCAAATTTTGTTTGTCTGACCAAAGAACAGTTTCAAACATTGCCTTAATCCACTTTAAATGTTCACTGTTTCTGGATCATGTTCCTGTGTTCACTTGTTTGCATGATACAGCTTTAACCCGCAATTGCCGATGGCACGGTGAGCTGTGTTCCCGTCTTGATTGCGTGATTTAAAATCTATGGATATGTACGGAGGCAAAATTACAAAAGTGGTGTTATTGTCCAAGAAATTGTGTATCTTATGGTACAGACATACAAAAACATGCAGAGAAAGTAACAGAACAATTGCTCTGGTCTTGTTTCTGGTGCAGATTTTGTCAAAACAATGGACTATTTCATTTTATTTTTGTAACCAGATCTTGAAAAAAAATAGCGAATCAGTATGTCCTAGGGGCACTGGTCATCATACAATACCATATAATCCACCTTTCTTTGAAGGTTTACTTCCAGCTAGAGAGAAACCCCCCAAAAGATCCAGAACTCAGTGGAGGAATTACGTATCTCAGCTAGAATGGCAATGCCTTTGGCTACCCTGGGAGGAAATGAAGAACATTGCTGTAGGCAGGGAGATGTGGAATACTCTGCTTAGCCTGCAGCTAACATTGACTTTTGATAAGCAGAAGAAATGGGATGTCTGGCATACAAATAAAAATGTCACAGTGTAGTTAAAAGATTTGTAGTATAAAGCAGTTAGGCAATAAGTGTACACAAAAGAACAGTCTGAATAGTTTATTCTGTCACTGGTTATTGACCTTTTAGCAGGTGGATACTTGTAGGAATAAATTATGTGACAGCTCTTTTTTCCCCCTTAAAAGCTGGTAGTGGCAGCTTCAGGGTTGAACGGTGTATTTATGTTAGATAATCAGCAAATCAATGATTTGCTTTCACCATGAAAGCTATGTGATGTATTACAGTGTTTTTGCATTGTCCCTGGCTGTTGAGTATTCTGTTAATTTATGTGAATCTCCATCAGTGACAGGGAAATCAAGTGTGCATTACAGACGATTTCCCCAAAATGTGAAAACTTGAGGACTGAAAGAATTTTGCCAATAAGTTGCTTTATCAGGTGTTCAGATAAATAAAAAAAAAATCAGTTATGTGAGTGTATTCGAAGACCCCAAACACAACTCAGTGACTAAATTCTAAAGCTGTTTATGAATATTTTAATTAACTATGCACTATTAACTATCCAAACTTAGTTAGAATGAATGAATGTTCCCTATAGTAACCAGGTGTTTATTTGTGTAGTCATGACTGTAAAGCCTTCTTAATCTAAATGAAGTAAACAGTCTTTCTTCAACTGTGACAAATACGTTCTTGTATACGTAACTAAACCAAAGACAAACATGTACATTGCCTTATGTGTTTCCAGTTGTTGGAGATGTTTTCTGACTTGGTCCCTTCACCCTAATCCATATATTAAGTTTTAATTCCGTTTATATATCTAACATTAAATAACTATTTCTGTTTTACCATCCATGTACAACACAGCTGTGTGTGAAGGTTAACTTAATGTGAAACAAATGTGAAGTCATTTTGAAATTACTCTGAGCACATTTTTTTGTGTTGTATATTCAGTAAAAAAGCAACAAACAAAAAACCCCCCAAAACAAACAAAAAACAACATCCTAATATCCCAATGCTTTGCTTTTTCTCAGATTTAGTCTTTTATGTGTTTTTGTTACTCTCTGTAAATGTTGAGTGTTTGAGTTACATTATCATCACTATCATGACTGAAAAAGCGGTGCAGATTTGGGACAGATTTAAGATTGTTCATTTTGCTGCATTAAAGCATGTAAACAAATGTATGGTTGCCATTCCAGCCACATTCATATGAAACCATTACAAATGTCAGTAGGGCATGCAGCCAATATTAAACCATATTAACACTGTGACTCTGTTGCTAACCATTTCTTATTTGCAATGATGCCAGTTTAAATGCCGTTTCTTGCCTAACAGGGAATTACAAATGCTAAATCAAGCAGCACAAATGAATGTTCACTGTGCTTGTCAGGACTGGATGGAAATTATTCATGCAATATGAATCTTTTCCCTCCAAGATGAGAGAGTATGTCATCTGCACTGCATGATGTGTCTTCTCTAATGGATACAAATACTACTCTGTTATGAAAATGACTCTACAGAGTTTTTTTTTTTACAGTATTTCTTTATGACATAATCTAGTTTTTGTCTCCAAACAATATTTAAAATAACATGTTTATGCTAGCGTATATGCAGCAGCTGCAAGTCTGTTTGAGTGTCTTTCTCCTTCTCTTTCTCTTCCTTTCTCTGTGTGTCAATGTTATATATTTGAAAAATTAAACAGTAATATCTGTTAATTGTATTAGTAAATAAAACACATATGACAATACTATAAATAATCTATTGGTGTTGATGGTGTGTGGGCAGATGCTTTCTCTCTTCCTGACTCCCCATAATGACTCTTTTAACATCTTCATCTGAAACCCTCCATGTTTTCATGTTCATGGTGCCTGAATGACACACTTCTTTATGAGCTCTTCCTCTTAGTTAGAACTTGTATTGCTTTTGGGGGGCAATAAACCATATTTAAGCTTTAAAATTAGGCCACTCAAATTTGTGTATGGTGCCAATTTGTAAGGCACTTAACAATTTGTATTACCCATATAAAACCATGTGAAGAACTGCCCTGTGTCCGCTGCCTTGTATGACTGTTGGAGAAGAAGCAGTGTGACCTTTACAGTGAAAAATTTTACAGGAGAAAATTACTGAGAGTCATTTCAGAGAATCAAAGATTGTACACAACTAGTAAATGCATCTGTGTTCATCTAATTTATCTTTGTGAATAAAAACATTGCCTAACCTGAAGAACAGCCTGAAGAAAAGCCACCCTGCACAGTTGTCTTGGTAATGAAGTTAAAGGAAAAGATCTGATGGTTGCCCTTTTTTCCAATAGGGAACCATGCACAACTTGGATATTACCTTGCTGAGGCAGTACTTAAAGACTATACCCTCAGCTCGCTGTGAGCCAATTTCATGGCTGATCTCCTCAGTGTGAGGGAGTGCGACAGGTCAGTTCTATCCCAGCAGGAAAGGCTTGACCCAGTGGCTTTCGAGGACTCTGTCAATGGGATCAATTCCAGCTTATGATGATTCTTTTTAACAGGGTCAAGAGAAAATTCCAATGCAAATTAAAGATGCATTATTTATTCATGCATGGATACATTCATCACTGTCCTTGTCATTGCACATTTTTGAGGACCATATGTTGATTTCCCGAAATAATTACAATGTTTTTGACCAAAAGACTACACGTTCACCTCAAGTATGACCTCAATCCCGGTTTAATCGAGGAAGAATTCATGAGATTTTGAATACAGTTGTGTTTTTCATTTGACTGAATTTTTGTTAGTAGGTTGTGAAACAATAAACAAAATACCAAAATATTACATTTTCAAGCCTACTCTAAAATTCTGTCACTTTTCTGTCAGAAAAAACTGTTTTTATATCAGAAGAGTCTGATCATCAGCAGTAATAAACTTCCGTAAGCATGCGTAACCATAACATAATTAGAAAAAAGACTCTAGACTTGATAAACATGAGCAAAAAAGCATTATCTGAACTATTTTCAAATGCTTAAGATCATGAAAGAAATGTTTACATTTATATAAGAAATGTAAAACACTTCTTTTTTCTTTTCCATATTTTCAAATCTTATTTGACAAAGTCACATGATTAGGTAATTATTTGTATTAATTATATATGATATAATATTCAATGTTTATTAAATTAATATTTCATTTAATATCTGACTGCTATCGCAACATGATGATTCATTAATGGAATTAACCATAGTGTATGACATGATGTGTTAATATAATGAGGTTAATTTAAATAGATTTCACTGATTCTGATTCTGATGAGAAAAAAATTGTATTTCCTAAATGAACAGCTGAAGACATTTCTACAAGCCTTTAATTAATTTGTTGTTTTATGTTGTCATTTTATTGTTTTACATTATGTTTTTTATTTTATTTCTGGTTTCATTGTGAAGCACTTTGTGATTTTTATCTGTGAAAGGTGCTGTATGAATACATTTTACTTACCTACTCATTAGCGAAGATTGATGAAAAATGAAATTCTGTAAGTTTGTCAGGATAGACATTTTTATAACTTGAGGAAACACTCAAATTGGACATGTGACATGTGAAAGCAGGGAAGAGCTGTGGATTTATTAGTAACTGCTTTTTTTCTGTACTAAATTGAAAAGACACTTTCTGAGTCCATTCTAATGACTTCCTGAGAAGTTGTTCCTTAGCTGCCACCCTGTGAAATGCAAAAGATTTATAGGTTTGCTTTTGCTCAGTATTTAATTAGTTGAGGGAAATGACAGGTTCTCTGAAAAGCTAACTACTGTATGTGTTTGCAGGGGAAGCAAGGGACAACTTACATTGGTAATAGGGCTCAGCTTTAGACTTCCCTGTCATTACTGGATATATAGTCAATTTAGGCAGTAGGAGGTCTACTTACACCTAATCTTTGAAATTCTATCCCTCTGTGGCTGCCTTTGACATACACATGAGGAAAAGCAAAAGATTTGAAATAATTCTTCCAGTGAGAACACTTTAATTAGTGGTGTAGGCTGACCAATAACATTCAGTATTCTAAGCAGGAAAACTGCAACATTAAAACAACTTATATTTATATATTATAAAGAAACAAACAAATTAACAGAAAAAAGATGACAGTAATGGAATCAAAGCATCTCTTAATAAATTCTATGAAGAGCCATCTGGGAAGCAGAAACATGACGGCATGATACTCTGTCTTTCGAGACACTGGCATAAAGAGACGCTGCAGGAACCAGTTGCTTAGGCGATAAAGATTTTCTTATAGCAGCACGACAATCTATGGTAGATGCACTCGATAAGAAAACATGGAAAAATACACGTGCAACGTTATACATGTTAATTAAAAAATTAATTCAGACTCTTGGGATTTTGTGCCAAGGTAATGATCTGTTGCAGATTGTTTTCACTAGGCCAATAAATGTGTGTTCTCTGTTCTGCTCAATAAAACTAGCAACAAAGTTGTATGGAGTGTTTGTTTTCATGGGTGCTTCTAATACATTAAAATATTTGTCCCTTGGATAGACGCAACAGAAGATGGATGATCTCTTTTCAGAAGTAATCATTTTGCAATTACAAAATAAAACATTTTTATTTCCCTTTTTAGAGTAAAAGATAGACACATAAACCTATTTGCCAGTCAAACAGTTATTTAAGCTACAGTAATGTTAGCAGTTCTCCATTAACTTTCTTTTTTTTTCCTTTTGGATTTTGCATTGACAGCTGGTTCCTTTCTGCTTGAATGGGAATAAAAACATATTTAAAATTTTTTTTTTAATATTAAATATTAATAATAATATTAAATATTTTTACAAAAAGAGCAATTCATATCAGTATCAAACATAGTCAATAAGGGTGTAATTTTGATATACTAGCTGAGTTGTGCTTTAGGTGCTTTAGACTATTTGCTTGTTTGATGCTCTTGTTTTGCATATTTTTCATGTGACTAACATTAAAACTCAAACATTATTCTTTTTTTTAACAGTTGCGAAAAAACTGTATATTGTAGATATGAACTTTCCCTTATTGCCAACTTAGAAACTGTAAGTAGCTATCTGTGTTTGTCTATGTGTATATTAACAACTGCAACTCTGAACCATGTTGTGTAACTTCTGAGTGAGAAAACTGGAACATTTTAGCATAAAATAAAATTCACTAGAAGATAAGTTCAGCGGTGATGTCAATTATAGGTAAATTAAAAATTAATAGTACCGAGGGCAGGGGCAGATGTGCCTGAGGCTACTTCATAGCTCGCGGACAAGATACTGACATGTCTCCTATTAATTATGACACTTATCCATTCCATTAAAATGTCTAGAGAGCTACTAAGTGATGGGTATCTGGCAATTACTGAGTAATGATGGGAGATATTAGATGACATCCTCTTTATTGCTCCTGAAAAGACTTTCAACAGACGGCCACTATCTAAGATATGGCCAGGGGAATACCACTGAGATTCTATTCTGTCCTGGTTTTTTTTATTACTTTTTGCAGAAATTTATTAACTCTGATACATTATATTTACTAGTTTATTTTCAAGTGCTCCCATATTTTCCTGACCATAGGCACACATTGTGCCCATTGAAAGTCTAATGGGTTAGATTTTGGCATCAATTACATCTAATTATATCATCTCCTGTCATTCTCTTTTAAAGAAGGTCCTTTCACAATAAAAGAAAAAAAGATGCTCATATTAGAAAAGGTGCAGCATGTTACCTTTTACATGCAGCTCTCCACTGTGACATTTTATTAACACTTTGGTATGAAAACCCCCCCACCCCTTTTCACTTTTTTTATTCAGTGCAGTATATAGCTCAATTACAAACAAACAAGTGGAAGGCTAAGTTGACTAAGGTGATTCAAAGGAACTTTTCCCAAGAATCATGTGACCATTCAAGTGTAGTTATTTTAAAATATATGGCTCTATTGTTTCTGGGTTTGCAGGTAAAGAAGCTGAAACGTATCCTTACAGCTTCCAAAACGACTAGAATGTCAGAAAAGGGTTCATTTTTGCCTTGTGCAGTTGTGATCCTTGTTACTGTGGTAGTCTTGAATATTGCTTGTTGTGTTATTGGCTTTTCTATCGGTCTTAGAGCAATATTTGCTAGCTCTTTTCACATTAGTTTACAAACTGGTAAACACTTCTTCTAACCTACTGCCAGGAAAGTTACATGGCCAAAACATTTCTCCTCAGTCACCTTTCCAGGTCGAGATAAAAACAAATACACCAAAGGTATAGTAATGTAAGATGCTGCATTATTATCTCACACTTCTTTTAAATACAAAAACATCTGAGAAAATAACAATGTTTTCCTTTTGAATAAACCAAAACCTTTTTCAATATGTGAACTGACCTACGAATTCGAAAGTGATAACTCGACTTCATATTCATATTCACACTTGTCAACTGCTATTCGCTTTAAATTTGCAAGTGTGGCGTTAACGTATGTTTTAAAACTGACAGACTGAGGAGTTTACGCAAAGGTTATAAATCTTCTTAATATGATACAGCATCACAGATGGAATTAAGATTGGATCTACAGTATTTATGACATAGAAAATATATTTTGGAAGAAAACTGAACACAAAGAGATGACAACAAAATGCATTTATGTGTAATTTCTTGTTGTTGTCATTGAGAGTGGAGAGTTCCAACTGGAACAGAGCCAATAGCAGTTCTTTTAACTGCCAGATTAAAAGCTTAAAATTAAATTTCCATAATATTCAATTACTAATAACTTCATTACATTTATATAGTTTTATATAGGATAGCTTCTATCTATGGATGAGGTTGCTTTCAGCTATTTAACCACACATATCACATGTATCCAAGTCATAGAGTGTGGAAAGTCTTTCACTGGTCTTTTTTGAAGTGAGAGGTTAGATAATTTCAGCAGACTAACACTAAATCTGTGTGCATTTATCTTTCTCCTGTAGGGTGATGAAGTCCTGACAGTCATCAAAATGAAAGCACAGTGGCCAGCCTGGCAGCCGCTTAACGTGTAAGTGATATGTCTTTAATTATGATGATGCCTGTTTGTGGTTTTGGAAGGTTTATAAGAAATGTAACAGGACATTATTTTATGCTTAATACCAGGACTTTTCAGTTTTCATAATATAAATAAATAAATTAGGTGATTATCATGTCATGCATTCAAATATTCCTGAGGTTGTGAAATAAAACTTTTTTAGACAATCATACATAAAACTCAAAACATTTTTCACTTATAAATTGATAGACAAAATTCATAAATTGCTTGCAAACCCTAATTTATTGTATAAAATGAATAATATAAATAGTTAAACTTGATTTTTTAATGCTGTTTAGGACTTAGATGTGTAAAGATGCATAAAGGCTCATGAGCGAAAATAAACTGTCAAGGCCTGCGGTGCTTATTTGCATCTTGGATCTGCAGTATATCAATGACAGACAAAAAAAAAAAAATCATAAATTTATCAAATCCAAGGAGCCAATCCTGTCAATGTGATATGGGACTATAATGTGTCAGAGCTGGTACACAGGAACAAGTTTAATTAAGTTGACTAGGATCACTTCTGGAATTCGATGATTTTTGTTTGAAATCAATATATCTTAGATACATACTAGTGCATGTCAAAAAAATAAATATTATATGTTTTTGTTTTTTTAGTTTTGATGATTATGGCTTATAGGTCATGAAAAACAGAAATGCAGTATTTCAGATTATTAGAATATTTAATTTTGAGTTACAGTGAATTATTTTTCAAACATTATGAATATGGTCTAATCAGTCTAGTCTAGTACACACAGTCATCAGCACCCTCTGCAAGGAGCTACAGACGGTCATTACTGAAAAAGGACTGGCTGGCAGAGTGCTGTATCGTAGTCTTGAGCCTCATTTCTTCATATTTTGCTTTCAAGGAGAAAGGCTTTCTTGTAAGGCAACAACCCGGCAGGACCCAAGTTGCAGGCTGTACAAACATGCCCCAGAGACTCTCTAGCACATAGCTGTAATACATAAAAATTCAATATGGGACACTATACAGTGAGAGGCACAACCAAGTCACTGGGATATCATAGAGGAACATTCATGCCACATGGAAGTTCCCAGCTCCTGATGGGAGATACTGCCAAACGTGGTTAAGAACCCCCAGAGTTAAGGTCCTGTGGGACTTCAAGGTCCAGACAGTCAAGCAGCTGCTGGCCAAGAAATCAGACATACAGATGGTTGACAAGGAGCAGAAGACCACAATTATGATTGATGTGGCAATCCCCTGGGACAGCAACATCAGAAAGAAAGAGTACACAGAAAAAAACGGAGAAGTACCGAGGGCTGAAGGGATAACTTGAACAGATGTGGAATGGTGAAGTCCAAAGTGGCCCCAGTGGTAATAGGAGCGTTATGCGCTACAACCCCCAAGCTGAAAGAGTGGCTCCAGCAGATTCTAGATACAACATCAGAGGTCTCTGTCCAGAAGTGTGCAGTCTTAGAAACAGCTGACATATTGCACAGAACTCTCAACCTCCCAGGTGTGGTCCTGAGGTTAAGGAACACTCACTATTTCTATTTAATGAAATTTCACAATCTTAATCATTGCCAGTTGTAGGTTCTTTAAATGCATCATTGATTGCAGTGCAGTTCTGATTTCCAACCAATATTTCAGGGATTTGTTGAGCCATTTCAAGCAAGAAATCTTACCAGTAGAGTTTGTTCAGTACTGTGAAAAAATGACTCAGTTTTTCACTCAAGTTCACTAACACTAATCGGTAGTGCAGTGGAGGCTGTGGGGCTGTTTTGTAAGACATTGGGGAATGTGCAAATTGATTCTATATTTGAACTTTAAAGTAAAAAGTCTTATTTTGTTGGTTTTTTTTTAATCTTACAAATATTTTTAACTGCATTGATAAAGAAATGCGATTACCTTGAAGTAAAAAGATTTGCAGCAAAAATAAAGGCTGATGATGACTAAATCATCCTGTGAAGTTTTTAAGATGAAGTTATCATTTTAAATTAGATCATCAGAGCTCGCTGATCAGTGAAAACCACCAGCGACACTAACTTACTGTTTGCACATTTATTTACCCCTATAGTCATATGAGTCATTTACTTTCTCATTCATGTCAACAACAAGAACCTGTTTTATTCCGTTAGTATAGAAAAATGTCCTGTGTGTTGTTGTGTGTGTGTTGTTTCTCCAACCATAGAGCTAGAATAAGGGCAATGGGATTAATATCTGAAGGGAAGAACACAGCCAGGAATAGAAGCAATGATATCCACAAGGGCTAATTAGCCTACCCTGCTCTGTATATGCAACCAATTAACTGTTTCACACAGTGATTATGAACAGCACATGCGAGAGTGTGTAGGATCAATTGTGTTGGTTGGAGGAGGAAAAAGGAAAGGACATTTTATGTAAATAATTACAAACTATGGTCACTGTGCGTCGAAAGAGTCAAGTACACATTTCAGTCATGAAATTCGAAAATGCACCATGTAGTGTTTAAAAGAGTCTTATTAGGTTTGCATATGAAATTACATACAAAATTGGATACGTGTACTTGTGTGCAATTGTGTGTTAAAGGTACCAGCAAAGCAATGCAAATATCTAAGCTGGTGTGTCTCAGTGTTTGTGCTTCTTTAGGTGTATGAATAACTTTTCTGTGCAAAGTCTAAGCACCCATGGGAAATTTACATATTTTGTTTTATACAACCCCTAGACTAAACACAGAGTAGAGATGGGCCTTTATCCCGAAGTTAAAGTGTCCATAATAATATGCTTTTATTATATATGCCTGCCAAAATAGGGTTATGTGCTTTAATGCTAAAATAACAAATTGTCTTAAACTGAGCATTACTGAAACACCTCTTTTCAATACGTCTAAGAAATGCTAGACAGATTGTCTAAGAATCGCTTCCCCAGATGTTCAGTTGGCTCTTTTGACTAGCTAGCATGATGAAATTTGAGTTCTCTGAGTATTCCCCAAAGTTGCCATGTCTAACAAAGCTATTTTGCCAGCTGGATACGCCAGATCCTCTTCTGAAAATACCCGGCTAAGAGTATTTGAAAGGAGGTGCAGGATTTTTTTGACTGAGATGCTTTGTCTGCAATATTTGGAAGTACCTGCAGATTTGGCAGGTCCATGGTGAATGAATGTTTCTTCAAGCATTATTTTTGATAGCAATATTGTTGTAGTACAGACATGAATACTCAGAGACCAACATTTGTGCATCCCATCTCCATTGGGATGCACAAATTAGATGCAACCTTTGGTTAATGTAGTGTTTCTCAACACCTCTTCACTTTGATTGGACGTTTGGATGAAAAGTGACAACTACAAAAAGCACTTTTTTACCCAAAGTTCAAAATTTTCAACTCTTGGCTGCCAATGACTGAGTAAATAAATAAATAAGCCAACAAACTACTCAGCGCTCAAAGTGAAGAAGAAGCTCTGTGCCTCAGTATGCTGCAGGTGTTTCTTTGAGTCAACGCTCTGTTTAGAAACATCTGAAAAATTATGCTTCTCAGGTTTCTCATTCTTATCTCCATAGTCCTTCCACTGTCATATCATTTTGCAGTCAGTACAGACCGGTACTTTTCTTGTTTAAAAGGGAATATTTTAAACCTGAACTCTCACCTAGTACAAATAACGCTGGCTATTGTATTAAAAGTCACTGATCCTGAAATAGTCCAGGTAAATGTCATGATCTATCTCAGCTTCCTGACTGTAAGCGTCTGAGGCAGTCTTAGTTACTGTCTATCTATAAAATATTATAGAAATAGCGCTCTTGATTTCAGTAATAAGAAGTGTAACATGTAATTAAAAGAACTATCATGTCAATATTGTTTTACACTGTAGAAGAAAAGTCTTATTTTCCTAAATATTGTAAAGCCTACTGTAACACCAGCATCAGTATGGATAGAGGTTATGTGTTAAGATGCGCTAAAACAAACAGATCATTTTTCTTCTAAAATGCAATAAATCAGTTTTAGTGCACAAAGTGTTGCTTCTTAGAATCTCAGTTTGAGCCTTTTCTAAAGGTTAGAAGAAGGTTACAACTTTATTTTCACAAACTACTAAAGACCACTTCTCAAACATAACTTCATTGACAGCGTTTGCTTATAAACACAATTGAAACACACACATTTTCAGTCCCAAATGGATGTCAGACTTACATAAAACATTTCAACGCAAGTTTTCCAGTAGATTTTGTTGTGGGCGTTAACATAATAGATATTCCTGAAGGCTTCACGCAGATTCTGAGGAATCTACGCTTTATTCTCTGACTCACTCACATTTTTCAGTACAATGTTGCGCTTTCAGTTTTCTAACTAAACATATTTTTATTAGTTTCACTGTTTCTGTCTTTGGTCTGTAAAAAAATAAATGAATGGCAGCTTGACAGCTCCATGACACTCACACTGGCTTCTTATTGCCTCCCCACTCCCGCTAACCAGGACTATGGTGTTATTCTGTGAGTTTTATGTGAATAGCAGCTAAAAGCTTTAAGTACTTTATTATACAGTCCTGTGCAATGACTTGCTTCTAATTTTTAAAGTGCTCTTGAGCAATAGTTTTCCAGGCTTTCTGAAGGTCTTTCAGAATTTTACTTTGGACACTGGCTGCTTTTTTGCTCATATTCATTCCATTACCTGCCCATTTTAAAAGGATTTTTAGGTCATGCATACGAAAGGGGACATAACTCAAGCGATGAACCAGTGTTGTGTCTCACAACAGACAAGCTATCAAAGAACCAATTTTAAATTGGCACTTTGGGCACTTTATTCTGAGCAGCCTGTCACAAAAACACATCATTTGTTCCCATTTCTTGAGTTGGATCAACAATAAATGCCAGTGATGAAACAATTTGACAGGCATTAAATAGTATTATCCCAAAGAGCTTATAGCCAGAAATCTTGGCATATCTCAGAATGGTGTACAGTGTGTCCTTAAAAAAATTAGGAAACTGAACAAGTGGAGGATGAAAGAAAAAGTGGGAGGCATAAAATGAAATAATAATAATAAAAAAAACAATTTGCAACAAAACAGCATCTGAAAGTCATGTCCCTAAGAAAACAGGAAAAAACCCAACAAGACCTGAGAGACCTGCGAGATGGATCTCACCCTTCAGCTGAACTAAAAATGATCACATTGAAATAGTGACTGTTAAGAAATCATTCGTAAGGAAGGGAAACAGAGAGAAAAAACTGAAAATCAGTAGCAACAAGTCTCGTGAAGTGATAAAAATTAAAATTTCCTTTCATCAGTATGTACTGAGGAGGTCAGGAAAGAAGTACAACAGTACAGCAATCTGTAAAACACAGGTGAGGCTCTGTCATTGTTTTAGGCTGCATTTCAGCCAGTGGTGTTGGGGATCTTGTCAAAATTTTATAAACGCAGAAAAATATGATCAAATTTTGATTGACCATGAATACCACCTGTGAAACATCTGAGACCTGGATAGAAAATCATCGGTAATGGACTGGCCTCTTTAGAGTTTGAGCCTAAACATTATGGAAGCAGTGTGAGAGCATCAGTCCATTTTATGTCGTGTGCACAAAACGTGCACGTGACATGTCGTATAATATGTCACGTGCACATATGTCGTATAATATGATATAAAACAATAGCTAGCAATGCAATAAGACGCAGTGGAAATCGATCAAAAGTAACTGTGTCAAGAAAAAACTTTGTTTTTCATTTGTTTGCTTTGCATGCAGGAAATATTTCCTTTACCTTAAGAAAGTAGTTTTTGTCTCCTTTACCAAGCATAACAAACACACCGATTAACCGCCCACACAAGTCATTTTTGAAACTGTCATATTCAAGGGAATGACTGAATATATCCATGTAGCAACATTTTGACACCTACTAAAATTTATATCAACTCTTCTCCAAAAACACGCCTGCGCATATTTATAAACCAAAACATTTTGGAATTAGTAAAGCATTTCACTGGGGTTATCTAGGGTGATTAATCCCCTGCCTTATTTGCAACCAGCCGTGTTCTGTCTCTTCTTTTCTGTCAATTACACCTGACTTTTTTGTGGAACCCAGGTGGCACTCTGAGATAAAGCGGAGACTTGCAGTACTCTCTGAACAGAGACCCGGGGGAGTTGAGTCAAGTTGTGTGTTCTCAGGGGATAACAGTTATTTCAGCTCCTCAGAGGCATCATTAGCAGAATGTGCAAGTGCAGGACAGAGTTGGCTGAAGTCATAGGTTTATGTAGCCATGATGACAGGTGAAGAGGAATCACTGGCTAATTGTATCTCTTAGAAGAAGCTTCTCGCTCCTAATTATTCTTCTGTTATCTGGAAAAATTCTTGCAATTAGTTTAGCTGTCAATCATTGGTCAAGTAAGATGGCCAGAGGTGCATGTGTGTGAGTCTCCAGTGTTAGAACAAAGCAAATGTAATGTGGAGACAGATGTGGTCTGACAATCTGAATCTATAAAATGTCAAAGAAATGTTCAGTTACTATGACTTATAAGCTGTGTATTTATATTCTTATACGCTTGCCTGTAAATTTCCACAATATTAGATAAGCTTTCCTTCTAGCTGAGCATAATATTGAGAGTGTTATTTTTCTTATTTCTGCTTCAATTTATATTAACTTTTGTGAAAATATAACAAGTTGCATGGCAAAATCCAATGTGCCAGGAACCAGAAGTACAAATTATTTACTTTAACGTCACGGCTTGAATGTGCACACAACATTAAAGACACCTGATTCGGTTCAACTAACTCTGGATATCTCTTTTGTGATTGATTGCCTGATTAAACATTTCACAACCTCAGAAATCTCAATAACCTGCAAGCTTTATCATTCATTTTTGGGACACTTGAGGGCAAAATTGAAAATGCACGGCCCTACAAACACATGAGGATACACCAAATGCATTACTGGATTTTGTTTTGTCCAGAACAGGTGCAGCTTACCCTAAGGTGTTATGAAGGACACATCCATTGTGTGCCACAGACTTTGGAGATTCCCACTTGTCAGTTGGGCTCTCCCTTACTCACATAGTGGTTTGATGCACTCAGAACTCATACTCATGCTCTTCCTCAGGCGGGCTGCCCCCTCAGCAGAATTTTCAGTAGACCGGACACGTCACCTCATGTCCTTCCTGACGATGTTGGGGCCCAGTCCAGACTGGAATGTAGGTCTGTCTGCTGAGGACTTGTGTACAAAGGAGTGTGGTTGGGTCCAAAAGGTGGTCCAGGACCTTATCCCCTGGGATGCAGGCACTGATAGTGGGGTGTCATATGAGGTGGGTACAAATTTTATAAAATTAAATGTAATATGTTAATAATTTACCCTCAAACAATGGCACAATAAAGTGTTTTTTTCTGTTTTTGCTCTAAGCGTGCTTGTGCTATGTAAAATGTTTTTAAATTTGTTGTGACATCAGCGGGTTCCTAAAGTGAAACATGAGGAACTACCATTAATCTAATATATGGTGAGAAAAGCACTTATACCAATGTTTCCATGTTTGTTAAAATGTAAGATTGTTTAATTTACTACTCAGATGTTACTAAACATTGTATGTGAATATCAAAACATAATTGACGTAATAGCTTATTAATTTAATTAGTTAAGTTGTCTTAATGCATGCTCAATAAGCAGTTAAGGTTTGACTTAATTAATTTTAAGTAAAACCTTCTGAAAATTATGCAACAAAAACATTAGTGTCTCTCACTCAAATAAGGTTACAACCTCACATTCCCTGGGCAATCGCAGCCTTTTGCAAGCTGTTGTTCGCTCTGCCTTTTACCCCCTGGATAACCTTCCTCGCTCTCATCACCAGCTGAGACTTCCCTTCACACTCACATTTTGACCTTGTCATTATACCAACCTCTTCATCTGCCTGTCTGCCCACATTCACAATCACTCCCTCTCTCACATCATACCGCCAGGCTGCAACAATTCAAGTGTCATCGCCCATCCAATTCTCCTCTAAAAGCCTTGAGCAATGTCCCTTCTTCAGCCCTCACTCTCAGGTGCTGCATGCTCAATGTCTCCTGTCAGCACCAAGAGATTAGGCTTAAAGTTTGACCAAATTTTGTGACTAAACATGTATGAAACTTTTGGCTGATCTATTAGAGCTCATACAGTACACCCACTGAACTGTAGCCTCTTGTTTATTTTGGCCAGCCTATCGGTTAAGTTGACCTTTTCTCTTCCTCTGTTTTTTACTGTACAAAAATACAAAATTGTATTCAGCAGTGGATTTTAAAATATGTGAAATTACCGCTTGTGAGAGGAACACCTTGTTCTGAGGACCTAGAAGAACCGAAAGGAGTATGTAGGCTAAGAAATATAAAAGGCAATTGTGGCAATAGCACAATGAGCCTCAACAACTGTTCTCCTTTAATGCTGGTTGAGGGAAGTCTGAATCCACAGTTTTTGGCTTTTGTTTGACATGCATTTTAACATAATGTAATTACTGCAGATCTCCGCCTCAAATAAATGTCAGTAAATTTGCATGTGAATAACAGAAAAAACGTTCCTTCTTGGAACTGTATATATTGGAGCAATGTTAAACACAAATGTTCATTTTGTCTTTAGATCTAAGTAATGCAGTGCACTCTTAAGTTCACTCTATCCAAATGCATCATTTTCAGCGCAATGAAAAGACTCCACTGTTCTAATCTCCATTGTTTAAATATTGCCAAAATAAAATAAGTATTGAGATATAAAACTATGTGTTGTTGAGAATAACGAATGACCATATCAGTAGTGCTAAAGCTTTTTAAGAAGTCTGTTGTTGCTATTCTGAACAAGGGTGGGAGGATGAGACGTTGCATCTTTGTTACAAAGTTGTTAAACGCACAGGTCTGTAACAGAGTATCAAGTCTCAACCATTGCACTTTTACAGTAACGGTTGATTAATGACCACTCTTCACCTTTCTGCTTATCCCTCCCCTCTCTGACAAACAAAAACAGCTCTGCTCTTTCTCTATTTTTCTTTTGGGTGGCCTCAGTGGGGGTTGAAGGATGAGCTGGTCTTCTGCCTCCAGACTGCCTCTGGCGGTGGTGCTTCTATCAGCCCCCTGCTGGCAGACCTTTACTGTTGACTGAGAGTAGCTCCCATATAAACTACACTGCTCGTCCACAGCTGCTCTCTGACTTTGAAACTTGTCCTTTGTTCAACTTGAATTTTGTGTAACTTTTGTGACTTCGGGCTCATTGTCCTTAACGTGGAAATGTATTTTTCAAAGAAGTCTTGTCAGAGTGTTATTTTTAAAATCCCAAAGATCCACTTTCTTGTGGCTCATGGATTTTTTTTTTTGTCTGTGGTTCTTTTAGTCTCCCAACAAGCCTACCGTGCCCCAGGATAAAATCCGTCCCTTAACCAGTCTGGATCATCCACAAAGCCCTTTTTATGATCCTGAGGGGGGTGCTATTACCCCTGTGGCGAGGGTGATGGTCGAACGCATTGCCAGAAAGGTTTGTCTGTTTTCCTAACAGTCAAGTCTTGGTTCTGTCTTTGATGGAATAGTGATATAATGCACCCAGTTTCATTATGACAGGCATACACCGACCTCTAAAGGTAAACATTTAGTCATCATACAGTGTTTACAGTTGATCATTCTATTTTTTATTGATTACCACACTTTGTATTTTAGTTGTGAAAAGTGTTTCAGTGCAATCAGTTTGGTGATCTGAAGAAAGCTCCATTACAGAGCAATAAAACTCATCAATCCAGGGATCCCTTTATGAAGGGGGAGATAGGGGTTTGCTCCCCAAACATGAAGAAAAAAAAGCTTAGGTAGCATTTTTTATTCACTTCCTGTATTCTGTTAGGGCAGTACAGTGAAAAAAAATGTGTATATTTAAACCACTTATGAACAAATTAGTGGTTCAGTTTAATATTTTATTTAAAAAATGTAAATTATTTTCTCTTATAGTGATATCAGTAGTAGCAATATGTGCAGCAGTAGTATTGTGATGTTCAGTACAGCTTGTGAAGGAAGTACAGCATAAACATTTAGTTAATTAAACCATTTAATGCAGGTATTTAAATTAGTTTTCTACAAGATATTAAGCTTTTTCAATTATGAGGAGTGATGAAACATTATCGCTGCAAGAGGGCTCAAAGGTTAGCAGTCCTTCAGTGGCATCTAGAGGCAGCTGTGGGGATTTTTTATGCATGATTCTGTGTTGACATCCACACATTATGAAATGCATTCCTGTACTCTATAGTCATTATCTATATTGTGTGCCTACCACAGCTGGGATCATTTTAAATGTATGGTGACCTTTTGCTTACCCGTGTGCTTCTGCTTGTTCTGATAGCCCTAGGAGGTGAATAGAAGGACTGAACAAGAATAAACAGAAACCCAGAGCAACAAACCACTTCCACAGCGGTGGACTATTGTAGCAATATAAATGTCTGTCTTGTGTTCACAGGGTGAACAGTGCAACATTGTCCCAGACAATGTGGATGACATTGTAGCAGATATTGCCCAGGAGGAGAAAGAGGAAGGTCTGCATCCTGTTCCATTTTCTCTTTTTCACACACACAAGATTAAAAGCACACTTAACAATGGTAGGCTATTATAGAACGCCTATTCCCCTTTCTGTCCTGCAGATGATACTCCTGAGACATGTATCTACTCAAACTGGTCTCCATGGTCTGCCTGCAGCTCGGCCACTTGTGAAAAGGGCAAACGGATGAGGCAGAGGATGCTGAAGGCACAGTTGGACCTCAGTGTTCCCTGCCCACACACTCAGGATTTTGAGCCTTGCATGGGGCCTGGATGTAGTGATGAGGGTGGGTATTTATCTAAAAAACTAATCGCACTGGGTTGGCCAGAAAAAAGTAGAAGACTGCTTTGAAGATGGAGAAACACTGTAATTAATTAAGATTCCTCCACAGATTCCCCATCCACTGAGCACCTTTACGAGCATTTTTAATATCTGTGATAATTATTGTACCCATTAATGTCTTGAAGAAGTTATGGCATGTTTTGAAATGCTTCTTTTGTTTGTTATTCATAAAATACCCGAGGTAGCACTCTACAGCAGCAAGAACGTGAGAGCAGAAAGACAGACGAAGAGAACACTTTGTTTAGAAGAGGCCATTAAGCATATTTATTTATAAGAGACATTTGGCTGTAAATTGTACTCTGTGTTCTGGAGGTACTTGCACTGCCTCAGGGCTGGGTTAGGCTTGTTTTATGTTTTCAGACTTCACCTAGCCATTAGTTTGTCATTTATTACACTTGGAGAAAAGATGTTGGTGCTCTGTATTTCGAGATGAAAGGAATGGATGATTTAATTCATCATGTGACACGTATGAATAAATAATGTGAGGAATTCAGCTGTCCATTAAGACTGCTCCCACACTTAAAACAGGCATGATGCCTACATTCAAGCCATTTTTATTTTCCTGTTCTCTGTCAAATCCTTCACTTTTAACAACAAATGACTACGAACAAAAAAACGGTAAAAAGGCAAATCTTTTGTTTATATGTTGCACGGGCAGTTTCAGTGAGTCTGCACTAACATCAATCTTACTTTTTTGTATTTGTGTTTCTGGTACAATCAAACTTATGATGATAAAAAGAAAGTAAGAATGATTAGAGCATTCGTAGTAATAATAATAGTAATATCACTTAACATCCTGAACGATACAATAGTGTTATTCCACTAAATTTATTTTTAAAAATTACCATAATTTTAAAAGCAGTTTTTTTTTCATCGTCATATTGGCTTTGTCAAAGTTGCTAATGAGATCAAGATCTGTAGATATTGTATAAAGAAACTCAGCTATTCCCTTATGAGCAACCACTTGGCAACAGGGGGGAGAAAAAAAATCCCTTTTAACTATAACAGACCTCAAGGAGAACCAGACTCATGGATACAGGCCATCTGCCTCAACAGGCTGGGTGAAGAGACAGCAGAGAGATAAAAGATTAACAGTATGGAACAACAAACAATATTATAGTTAACATAGGAATTATATATGAAAACAGAAATACAGAAAAGCAAATCACAACTGCGTCATTCAGGGAGATTCTATTATAAGCCAAATCATTCTGTGTAAATAATTTGCAAGGGCACCTCACTCATACTGTCCAAGAATATTTAACATAATTAACATTTTATATGCAGTTGAATTAAATACAATGCAATTTGTGATTATGTGCAGTCAAAATTCATTATTTTTTCTGTTGCCAAAATCACCATCGCCTTCACTGGACTCATTGGCTGCTTCGTCTTTCTCCTTTGACTCTCAAGATGCTTCCACTTGTATGATGTCAGAGTGGATAACCTGGTCTCCATGCAGTGTGTCCTGCGGTGCAGGGACACGTTCCAGGGAGCGTTATGTTAAACAGTTCCCCGATGATGGCTCAATCTGCACTCTGCCCACAGAGGAGACTGAAAACTGTGTGGTAAATGAGGAATGCTGTGAGTTTTTGCTTTCCTTTTCCGTTTATCAAACTTTCATATCAACACTTCTCAAATGTAAGTAACACTGAATTTTCTGTACCGTGCACTTTCCTCTTGGTCTTAGCTCCCAGTAGTTGCCTAGTTACAGAATGGGGTGAATGGGATGTCTGCAGTGCCACTTGTGGTCTTGGCATGAAAAGGAGAGAGCGAATGGTGAAGATGCCGCCTGCAGATGGCTCCATTTGTGGGGCAGAGGTTCTAGAAGTGGAGAAGTGTATGATGCCAGAATGTCGTGAGTAGCATCATTTTCAGTCACACAACTATCCTAAAACCTCCTACGGTGAAAATCTGGTGAAAATTGCCCCATTAACACTATCTACACCAATCATAATATATTTCAGCAGTCGATGTTTTCACATCATGCAAAGTGTTAAAACTCTTTTTGATATAAGCAAATGGATTTCCCGTAGTCATTGCCTGAACTTCAGTCATTTGAAATGAATTTTCTCCCCTTGTTCCTTCATGACAAACTTTCTAGTGCCTTCATTCTAAGTTTCAATTATAAGTTTTGATTGCATTTAAAATAAAACTTTTGTTACAACTTTCCAAAAAAGTCAGGATGCTGTATAAAATGTAAATAACATCTGAATACAATAATGATAAAATAATGAATACACTGTATTTACTTGCTGCAATATTTATAAATTTCAAATGTTGAAACTAAGAAATGTGAATTTTTTTTGTAAAAAGAAATACATAGATTATACAGTACATAACAAATTCATTAGACCACCATCTAATGGTTTATGCCATTGCTGTGCTAAATTAACAATATTGGTATTTTTTTGCCTCTGTAATAACTACTCGACCAGGTGGTTAACTACAAAGTGTTTAATAGAAATTATATTTTTAATGCTAAAAGTTTCAAAATGACTGTATTACAAAAAAGCAGAAAAAATAGTAAAGCACATTATTATTTTTTGTAACCTTTGTTGTTATCAGTTTGAGCATATCATTAACTGTGTTAAGTAATATAATTAAATAATTCAGAGGATCGAACGAGATATCGGAATGAAATGTACATGGCTAAAAATGAAAACAGCTATGACATTAAGAACTTTGGCAGCACGGCATTTAAAAGACAATTCTGTAGTGCAAATCACTATATCACAGCATGGAGTCAGGTATACTTCAGAAAGCCATTGCCAAGATGCTGGTTTAGTTCATTACAGAGAAGGTCAAAACCCATAAAAAATGGTGCTAAACTGGGCAGAACAGAACAGGATTACAGCTATGAGTTTCCTCACTTCCCAAATTCAATACAGTGTTATTAAAAGAAGAGGTAACACAACACAGTGCTGGAATAAAATGCAAACATATATATTTAAAAAAAAATCAAATCAAATTTCTCAGTTTTAACATTTCATAAGTTGACTTGGTATTATTTCACTTTGTACTATTCTGCATTGCTTTATTATTATTATTTTTTGATTTACACTTTACACAGTGCACCAATTCATTTGGAAACCAGGTTGTAGAATATGTTTGATATTGCATTCATCTAAGCAAATGAGAAAAAGTATGTGTTTTTCTTTGGTTTAGATACAATTCCCTGCTTACTGACTCCGTGGTCTGACTGGAGTGATTGCAGTGTAACTTGTGGGAAGGGTTTGAGGACACGGCAGCGTATGCTCAAGTCGCCTGTGGAACTGGGAGAGTGTACAGAAGAATTAGAACAGGTTGAGAAGTGCATGCTACCAGAGTGTCGTAAGTAATAAACTCCACCCATGTACTGAACATGTTTATCTCTAATTTATTAATTTATGTCATTTATCATCTAATACTTGTTATAAAACCTCACGTCTTGTGAATATTTACATTCATAAGGGGACTTCTCTTACAGTAAGAAAGGGCAAATAAACAGAGTTGGTCTTTATCTTGTGTATTCTAAGTTTCTTGTTTATTCTTATTGTGTTGATGTATATTGATATAGATAGTGAAGTTGAGTAGCAACATGCCTAAGATCAAGTTGGAGATGTCTCAAGAGGTAGCAGTGCAAGAACAAATGTTTTTAATAAGTGACAAACATGTCTGTGACAGTGAGGCAGTTGGCTGCACTTCAAAATTCATGGTACAGTAACAAACCTCCTGAACATGGAAAAAAGCAAAAAGTCTGCTTGTCACACTTGTGAGAGTTCTTGAGATCTATTTCAACAAATGATAAGATTAGATTGAAACTTTTTGCATGAGTGGACCACTGGAATGTCCGTCTTGTTATATGGTAATTATCATGGATTCTCTTAAATAATGACTCAGAGTATTGGGTTCTGTCAAGGCATATCTTGAATCTCGGCAGAGATATGACTTTTCTCCAAGACAGTAATCCAAAAAAATGTTATCTAAAATTTGATTCAGAAATTAAAACTAACGTCCTTCATTAGTTTTGTGTCATCTGTGTGATTTATTGTACGGTTACTCATTATTAAGGCTTTTTCTTTTCATATTCCTTCTTAGCCATAGACTGTGTCGTGTCAGAGTGGAGCGAGTGGTCAGAGTGTAATAAGTCGTGTGGGAAAGGTCATACAATCCGAACACGCATTGTGATGCTTGAGCCTCAATTTGGCGGAGATCCTTGTCCTGAAGGGGTCCAGCGGAAAAAGTGCAAGATCAGGAAGTGCAACCGAGGACAAGGCAACAGTGATGAGAAGAAACGTCGCAAGGAACAGCGTGACAAGAGGAGGAGCAAACAGGGCAGAGCTGAAGGCAACTCCGAGCATCCAGGTTGGTATCCACCGTCCTTTTTGCTGATTCAGGACTACAACACTTACAATGTACCTCTTTTTTCTATTTTTTCTTACTCTTAGGGTGTAGAATGAGACCATGGTCAAGTTGGACAGAATGTACAAAGATTTGCGGCGGAGGAATTCAAGAACGCCTCATGACAGTAAAGCAGAAGTTTAAGACTGCCCAGCTGTCCAGCTGCAAGGACAGGAAGGAGATCAGAGCTTGTAATGTTCACCCATGCTAGGAAGGAGTAGGGGAACAGAGGGTGGTGCGGATGGGAGGATGGGTGGACTGGGAAGAGTACAGGGCACACTGTTGCACAATGATCCAATGCACTCTGTTTAGGGCTGAAACGACACATTCTTGAATCTGTATTGGTTAAATCCAGACTTCAGGTCAGCTGTCGTTAAGAGAAGAAAAAAAGTCAAACATTTCTCTGTAAGTCTGGATTTAAACTTTAAAGCTGATTCTTTTGTGCTTTCAAACTAGCTCTGACATGACTCTTTTGCAACATTACTGTAAACTTGTTGTGGTAAATTATATCTTGAAAAATATAATTATGAACTATAAATTGTTTTCATAAAAAGAAGAACTGTTATATCTTGTGGTATCCTTAAGTAGTACAGTATATTCCAGACTTTAAAGCACAGGTGCCCAGCCATTCCAGTGTTTTATATGCCTTCAGTTGTTCAGTTGTTTCTAGGGAACAAAAAGCCCAGTTGACTTTATACCCGGCTATGTCGTTGTACATGTAGATGCACCACAGCTGACATCTATATGGTTTGGAGCATTATTAGAAAATTTATTATTTTTTTGCAGTGGAATTTTTTGATAAGAATGTGTCCCAAGATTCTTACCAAAGTCTTGTGTAGATGTTTTCTAGATGTATTTCCCTCATTTTGTTTATCTCTGTTCCTCTAACATATTAATATTTTGGAATAATATCACCTTTACAATAAAAGTAAATGTGACAGCTTGTCAAATTGATCTGTGTTTTTATTCTGGGGATTAACAGGCACAGTAACAAGGACGGTTATATAGCCTTGTGCTACCACTAGATGGGGACAACAAGCCTATTACCTTCTGGTCATTCCTGAGCCTGGTGCTTCATCTGCCTGTTACGCCTCGCTCTCTCTATAGAATAGCCACAAGGGGGCAATGTAATGAAGATAATTTCATACTAAGAGAAGGATATTTTATTCATTTCTGAGTGTTGATTTGGTTTGCAAATAATACTTGAAATTTCCTGAAACTGATTGGGATAATTTGCTGCTTATTATCATTCATGCAGCATCAAACGGTACGACCTCTATTCAAAAGCCTCCTATCAACAAAATCGTTTTACAGGATTGTTCTGGTAGACAGAAACTGGGGAGCATTCAGGAGCATTTGTTAGCTACACAGAGGGTCTGCTCTCACTTTAAAGGATCATAGCAGTTGGAGAGTGCTGAGTTTTTATGGACGTGCTTGCTGAGATCTTAAAAGAATCTGCCCCCCCCATCATGTAATAGGTGGGGGGAGGGGATGGTGTTAGGCCTTCCTCACTGTGTGGAACTCTGGGGACAAGGGTGAAAAATTCAATACACACACATCATAATGTCATTCCTGTTTCCATGCCAACACAACCACACATGGGGGAAGCCTACACACTGCACAGGCGATGGAAACATGGTGGGGGAATTATTACAGGCGTGACTGAGATGCTAGAACAAAAAATGCTGTGGAAGCTATAATGAGAAGTGCATGGGATTTTAAAAAGATGCATTTACAAGGAGTGTGTGTTTATATTTGTTTGTAATCTGAACCCCTAGAAACCCTTGTAGACATTATCTAGTTTCTACTTCTAGTTGAGAGCCAGCTGCTGATTTGTTAGCCCAGCTCAAGCTCTTATAACAGACTGAAAATTATCTCAAAGGTGCAAGTGAACTTTACACGTCCCTGATATTGTAATGAGTGTCTTCTATCTGTGGACAAATTTATAAATATTTATATTCAGGGGACAGGACCCACTACTGACATAATAGCTTAACTCTCAGCCCTCTTCCTCATTTTGTATGCTTCTGACTCCAACTGAGAAAATAAATTAGGTCCAGCTGTTGTTGGGATAGAGACACATATCCTCCATGCGGGTTAGGCTGACATCATCTTAAGTGATACAAGGTTTTTTAGCCTCAAATATTCATGTTCATGTTAGCCTGCTGCAAAAACAGTCCTACTTTCAGAAGTTCTTCGTGCATGGAATGGCATGGAATTTTTTGCATGGCGTGCAAAAAGTTACACGGTATAAATTTCATTGTTGATAAGTTATTTAAGTTTTAGTGTCATAAATCACCCAGAAAAGCATTCTTTTTACCACTGAACATCAGTTTCTCCATTTTTAAAAATTGTGTTGCCTACAAATCTTCCATAAATTCTTAAGATACCTGTAAGAAGCAGAGGTACTTTGATAAAGAAATAATTCAGTTTTTGATGTGAATATACATCTGGTCATAGAACTGAAATGCGTCTGCAGCCATGCTAATGCGCTGTGAAACGATTCTTAGGCAAGGTTATTTCTTTGAGGTAAATGCTAACTCTAACATGTTAACATAAAGCCCAGGCTAACAGCTGTGTAACATGTTGTATTTAGCACACACAGCATGTTGAATCTTTATTAACATGTTGGCAGGACATTATCTGTTAACACTAAGCAGGATCTACTGCTGAGGCTTCTGGAAACATTTATTTCCTCATAAAAACGGTATTGGAACTGTAGTGAGAAGAACTGTTGAGGATTACCGAAGTCATAATTATCTATATAATATTTATAGGCATTTATCCAGGCTTCTGAGATAATGGCCCATCCTAGTTTAGAGAAGCCTACATTACATTAAGCAGCTAGTTAGAAACCAGTATAATATGATGTTCTAATATTTCTGACTGGTTTCTGAACATTTTTGTTGATATAGAATTGAGGCTAAGATTGTGAAAAAAAGCTCTTGGCCATTAAATTCTTCTAAAAAAAAGTACAAGGTTTGAGTTCCTTTTATATTGTCCTCTTAAGCAATTCCTCAGTCTGGAGAGGAAGACAGAGGAAATACAGGATTTCATAAACTAATAAGCCTCAGAGGGAAAATCAATAAGGTTGTGAGCCCTGCAAAGGCTGGTTTCCTCAAATTTATAGACTAGGACAACAATCAGTGTCCTGCACTGTGAAAGCTCAGTTTATATTAGAAAATGTTTAGCATATTTAATTAAATCAACAGTTATAGTGAGTGAGTGAGGCAGTGAGGCAGAGCTTTGTGAAGTCTGAAGCCTCAGGCTGCAGCTATTTCCTCAAGGGTATGGTCATTTTTAAGGCTCCAGTGTTATGAATGCATATTTATTTCAAAGCATAAATGGCAATTCTGCTTATTGTTCTGCTTTTCTCCCACTATAATTTGCTGTCACACTTTTGTAATGTTGGTAGCAACTAGAAGGGCCTTTTACACTAATATCAAAATTTGATTTCACTGTCATGTTAATTTCCTGTTGCTGGGGAAACATGTTTTTCTTTGCTTCACAACCTAAAATTTAGTGGCACTCCAAAGCAAGACTATAAAAGCTTCAAATTGTCTCAGAATGTTTTTGTTTTGTTTTTAGCTTCAGAGAGTGATAACACATGAATACCAGGGCAGTAAAATAATGTTGCACATACTATATAGGTATTATAATGCCTATATTACATAGTAATAGTAGGCCTTTTATAAAAATTTGTATTTTGCTTGACATAATCTCTGTTAGTCTGAGGTGAACTGCATGACTTCCCTTTTTCTTGGACTGTTAGGAATCCTGTACTTAGTGAGTATTGCCCATTACAAATTGCTATGTGTATACATATAATGAGCTGAAACTACAAAGCGTGTTTTTGTGTTGATGAATAAAAAGTGTGGGCAAGTTGGACTTTTTAAAAATGTTTTTAATAAATTCAACCCTATGACCTTAAATTAGATATGTGAGTAAAAAAAACCCAAAAGCATTGGACTGCTAGAATTCAGAGTCTTGGAACGTAGGAGGAACACTTGAATTATCATATGTTCTTTAAAGGGACAAGTTACACATTTCTTAACACTTTTCATGCCATTAAAATGATATTTCACCAGCAATGAGAAAGACAACTGCAAACTATAAGCAAAATTTTATCTGTCACTAAAGAATTTATGTAAGTTCCGCATGTTGACTGGAAATGGGTAGTTGTTTAGTAAATAGTTTAACATTTACTGTACTACGCATCCATCACTTTTGCCAAGAAAATGGTAAATATGTGGAGTGATTTGTTGAAATGTGCAAAAGTACTTTTGCACATTTCAGACAGACTGAACATTTCCACATGAATGGTCCTTTTCTGTACTCATAATTTCATCAGATTTGACAAGATTCCCCAAACCTCTGGCCGACATGCTCCTCCAAACAATGACCGATCTTTCATCATGTTTTACAGATGACTGCAGACAACAAAAGTTTTAAATTTGGATTCATTGCTGATATGGCATGTTTTTGGATAATGCTTGAGAATTTTACTTTCAAGCATTTGGAAATCGCAAACTCATTTTTAAGGTTTTAAATTTTTTTACTTGACCAAAGAGTTTGCATTATTAAAATAGGAATGCAGAATTTAGGCTGGAAATATAAGACTGCCATCGTTCTGCCATTGTTTTTATTACTGCCACTTTTGTCTTTCAAAATAAAAGTATCAAACATTTAAACCTTAAATGAAACATTAACCAAACAAACAACATGCTTGTTACTACATTATTACCCCTAGGTTCTGATCTGTTATTACCCAGTTACATAAAATTTTAATATAATATCACAGAGCTTTGGATATTATTTTGGAAATTGAGCTTTAATAACTTGCTATTACCTTCTCGTTTCCACCCTACCCCACTAATAGCACATTAATACTTGGCTGAAATAGAAAGTGCTACCCTTTTTCCTTTGTTGTTTGTGAGTTAGTTCTTTAATCCACAATAGTTTATAATTAAACACCCCTCGTGTTTTACCCTCACAACTGCTTTTGAAAAGAAAATACGCTGTTATTTGTTGATGTGTCTATATGTGGGTGTGTACACAATATGTTTCTTTGGCTACATCCTGAGAGAGCTTGAACCTCCTTCTCTCAGCATGGCTGTTGATTCCTTCACTCCAAACCGATTGGCCTGGGTCACAGTGAATCAGAAGACAACAGAGAGAAAGCCAGAATCACACATCCATCTGTTCTCACGTCTTTGCTTATTGTTGTCAGCCAAACTATTAGAACAGCAGGTAAATGGATAAAACGGAAGAAAAAAAAAGTGAGCAAAAAGTGCTGCAAATGCAAGACAGTTCTTGAGGTTAAATCAAAAGATAGCATTCCTATTTTTAATTAACTGGGCTTAACAGTTTGCTCCTATTGGAAACATACCCTTAGGATTTGGATTTGTCTGTATCTCGGTTAGTTTGATGGCTGAAAACAGTTTTGATAGTCATGGCTAAATGGGGTAATTGTCTCAGGAAAGAAATCCCAAATCTAGATCGCCACCAAAACGGAATCAATTATTCAACCGCCTGAGGACTGTCTGTCTAACGAATTTCATGGAAATCTGTACGTTTCTTTCTTTTTCTTTTTTTTTTTAGCAGCATTGCAGACAATCAGACACAATAAATGACCCCCTTCTGCAGAGTTAATTATTTTAGTGGGTGCTTGTTATGGATATAAAAGGATTTTGTGAAGCTGTAAGGTTGACTGCTGGCAAATTAAGTCAACTATCTCTGGCAGTTCTCACTCAGTGTGGTTAACAAGACTTGGCAAAAGCTTTGAGATATTGATGTTGTTATATAAAGCCTAGTTTCTCCACTCTATAGTTTGGCAATATTCCTATAAGGACTGCATAAATAGAAAGTGTGTTAAACATGACACATTTTGTTAAAGGCAACACAAAGGTTATTTTGTGTGGTGACAAATCTTTCTCCCCCAAATAACTCTGTCATTTTCATTGATTAAAGCACTTTTCAGTGGGAACAATTTATTGCTGATCACAATAAGTGACCCTCAGGACACCTCCAAAATAACCAACTGCTAAAATGTTACAATTCAGGTTTTCCCCTTTATCTATAGAGGAAAAGCTTCAAGGGCTATATGAAGGAGGCTTTATAGTAGTTGTATATGCATATAACAAAAATAACAACAAAAATATTTTATATTTTTCTCACAGTGGACATGGATTATTTTTCATTACTATCAAATCATTTTTCAGGCTTTTGTATGTAAATGTTATGTGTACTTTTTGATACATATAATGTACTTAAATAATGTCTGTAAGAATGTGCGAAATTGTTCTACTTAGCGTAGCGATGGCGATGAGTGAAGAACTATTGTGACCTGTATCCACCATACACTGGAAAAACCAAAGGCTGAAATTCATCTGTTTCTTTCTGCATGTAATATTTCTTGCCATGTAATATTTATTAATACCACTCTATAATTGTTAGTGCTGATGATCTGAAGTAGTTTTTAGTGGGTCAGCACCCATTAGACTGTTTAAATC
Source organism: Oreochromis niloticus (assembly GCF_001858045.2). NCBI lineage: Eukaryota > Metazoa > Chordata > Actinopteri > Cichliformes > Cichlidae > Oreochromis > Oreochromis niloticus. Next base: position 23,986,973 of record NC_031965.2, on the reverse strand, counting down.
TGCCTGGGTTTAGCATGGCTACGGTTTTGTTTAGCAAAGCTACTGAAAATATTGTTAAGCATTAGTAGTTCCTGGTGTTTAATCTATATATGAGATGTGCACCAATGCATATGTACCAATATGCCAACATAATTGCATAACTATTTCCAGTCAACTGCCTTGTGTTACTGGCATCGAGTTAAAAAAATAAAACATTCCCTAGTTTAACATTTAAAATATTTGATGGACTGAGAAAACACAATGTTAACATTTGTTGACACTGTGTTTTTGTTTTGTTTTTTTACCTTGTTTAAATGTTATTCATTTTCAAGGAACTCTACATAAATGTTGCTGAAAGATTTCGGTTATATTAAAAAAATATATCTAAAAATGCAAAGGCCTCTAGCGCTTCCAATTTATACAACAAAAAAACAAAACAAAACCCATCAACAGTTTTGCTCAGCAACACAGCAAAATGGAGAAGGAGATGTGTATGTAGAGATGGAGACCACTTTACAACTAGAAGTCTGTCAGCACACACTCTGTGTCTTGTATTATGCTGCTTTACAACATCAACTCATCTTCCAGAGTGCTTTTCTGCCTAGAGGGTGTAAAGGGACATGGCCTTAGAACAAATGCCTTAGTGTAAACATAAAGCCTCCAACAAGCTTATATTAACTGTTCTTTAAGTCTCTGTGGATTCATGTGAGACTGGCAGTTAAAAACGTGGCTTCTGGCACATTGTCATGTGGATGATTGCAAAAAGAGATTGTACACCTAGTAGTTGTTTATGGTATGGCAGAGTTTACCAAAGAACCTTTTTTTAAACATGAAAAAGATATACATACCACTATTACAGATGGTACAGCATGCATAAATTTAAACACACCATAATATCTACCCTGTATTTCTCAGAACTTAATTGAAGGGACTAAATCATTTGATAGACCTTGTAGGTCAGCCTCAAAATCTTTGGTTGCCGCAACATTTGTGCTGAACTGGCTGCTGCTCATTTAGTGAAAGGAGGAGCAAAGGTAGATCAATGAGTACAGCTCAGTAAAGGAATGACCTGTTTATGCAAGCTGATGGCTCCCAGAGCAGTGTCAGTGCATGTAATAGGTCCCAGTAATGTCTTCCTCATACCATTTAATTTCTGTCTCTCTTTTCTTCCACCTCTCCCAAAGGAAATCTTTATCACAGGCAATATAACTCTGGCTTCTTCAGTGGCTTCAGACAACTTTACTTTGACATTATAGGCCAGCATGATGACCCAATATGTATTAATATGTATACTAGCATAACAAATCTATAGGAAATGTATATATTCAGTGTTAGTACAAGTCTTTACAGAAATATGATAAAAATACACATTTTTCCTTGTTTTAACACAGAAGTCAAATTAAATTAAATTAAACTAAATTATATTTTATTCACATAGCATGAAATCACAACAACAGTTACCTCAATAAGCGTTATACTGTAAGGTAAAGACTGCAATAATAAAGAGAACACCCCCCACCCCCAACAATCAGAAGTCCCCGAAGCACTTGGCGACAGTGGGAAGGAAAAACTTCCTTTTAACAGGAAGAGTCCTCTGGCAGAACCATGCTCAGGGAGCCATGTGCCACAACCGGTAGGAAGTGAAAGGAGAAAGACAGGAGAAAGACACACTATGGAAGAGAGCCAGAGATTAAAAATAACTGATGATTAAGAGTTGTGTATAAACAGATAGTGTGTGAAAAAAGTGAGTGAGTGAAAAAGAAACACTCGTGGGAATCCCACAGCAGTCTGGGCCTAAGCGAGGCAGCATAAATAAGCGAAGATTTAATCACCTGATCCAGCCCTGACTATATGCTTTGTCGAGAAGAATAGTTTTAAGCTTAATCTTAAATTCAGAGGGTATCTGTTTCCCAAATGTAAATTGGGAGCTGGTTCCACAGAAGATGGGTCTGAAAGCTCCCAATTCCAGGTAATAGGGATACAGGTAATCTAAAAAAAACCTGAAACTTGATTAGACCTTACTGTCATTCCTAAATTGATGCTAGATAATAAATTAGTTCGAGTATATTTTCAAGGGGAGTAATAAATCAATAATATGTGTTACATGTTCCAGCAGTCACTCCTTGAAGAAGTGCATTTATCATAAGTATCTTGAAAATTACAATACTTTGCAGAGGACAGTAACTGCAGTTATGTGATGGACAGGTGACCTGCACAGGGTGTAATCTGCCTCTTACTCAGTGACAGAGGAATAGGCACCAGCACCACCGAAGCCCTAAACCGGATAAGGGGTACTGCATGTTATTGTTGCAGATATTATTGGTGTCTATAGGACAACCATAGTCAAAGAAAACCAACCAGGTGTTTCAGGCCTATTAGCACACAAACATTTTTTAATTTTCTGTTCTCTGAAAACATTTCATGACGAAAATAAAAGATAGCAGATGTAAATGAAGCATAAGAGGAACCTAATGGAACTTCAGATGATGATGTCAGATCCAGAAGATTTCTGCAGACTTAGAGAAATAAATTATTTAGATACAGAGCATCTCCTAAGCATACTGGAAGAAACTGTGTAGGATTTTTTTTTCTGTTCTCTTATGAGAAAATCTTTGGCAATTTTGGTTTGTTTGTTTTGTAGATTAAACAAATCGTAAGTGCTCTCTCCACAACAAAAATACCTGCATAAATCAAAAATTGCAGACAGAAACATTCCATGTTAAAGTCTACAGTAATAAAAGACAAAGAATAGAGTAAAATAATACTGTAGCTGATGTAGTTAAT